>NC_056747.1:1253281092-1253581092 GCF_019279795.1 Protopterus annectens
TCTCAGTGTAAGGCTGAGAGGGAGTGTTTTGGAATCTGGTCTCTGTAGTAAGCTTGTTTATACTGAGAGCAGCTCTTTTGGAATCTGATTCATAGTTTTACAGTCTCTAATAAAAATGTCCACATCCCACATATTAGGAGTATCCTCTTTTAGCACATTCTTGCATCAAATGAGCTAGGTCCCCACAAAGTAAAGGTAACATCAGCTGCCTGCATTACGTTACAGCTCCTTTTTCACTGTTTCCATTACTACACTTGGCAGATTCTCCAAATTTCCATCTTTTTTTATTGACAAGTCCACGCCTCCCATGCCCCATTCCATATGCTTTCCTTTCATCACATAATTTTTAACATCAAACACAGTGGCCTGACAGTATTCTGCAAAAACTGCTTTCAGTTTAAGTTCAGTAATTTCTGTTGTTCTTAACTGCATTGTCAGCTTCCTCCTGGGATGTTTATTCAAGCTAATAAAAAAGGCATTCCATAGAATGCACAGCATTTTTTTACAGCATTGAGAAACCTTTCTACCAAAGTGAACGTCTGAAATGTAATCTTGCAGGCAAACACTGTCCCTAAATGTGTAAGTACCCTGACATCATTCACATTGTACCTAGGGGTGTACCAATAGTGCCCCAAATAATGTACCTGTCAGTGGGCAGCCAATTTTTCATTTTTATTTCATTTTCATATGAACCATCACTCTTTTTCCTTTTTCTGTAGTTTACTACAGGTCCTTCCACAATCCCATTATTTTTACTTGTTGTCACCAAAGCATACATACTGAGTTTGTCACATTTCTATACTTCACAATTTAGAATGCAGGAGGTTAGGATGGGTGAGACCACTTTCACAAACAGGCTAGTCTCCAGTGGAGTCCCTCAGGGCTCTGTGCCAGGCCCACTCCTGTTTGGAATCTGCCTCTCACAAATCAAAGGCAATGACAAAGGCCTCTGCCTGACCCAGTTCACAGGTCAATGCAAGCTGTGAGCAGTCACAGAATCCCAGAATGACAGAAAAAAAACCTACAGGAAGGTTTAACACAGACAAATGACTGGTGCTAAAGCCATGGCTTAAAAATAGATGTCAGGAAATGCATTATATTACCTTTTGTGAAGTCTGTCACCCCAGGAAACTGTCATTGATAAAACACCCTTAAGAGTTGACTCATTAGTCAGGGATTTGGGAACTCATGTAGATAGTAACCTAGCTTTTGACCAACATGTGTCCAAGGTAGTAAGAATGTTTTACTATTTTGCTCAACTTATATGTATGCACCTGACCAAACACAAGCAGCAGATGGAATGTCAGCAAAGGTTCCTTACGAAAAGAATACAGGGCATAAACACAATGTCCTTATACAGATTGCCTCAAAGTCCTGTCTCTGCACTTGGTCTCCTACAGACTACTGAAAGGCAATCTATGTTGGCTTACAAGGCATCCTTGGATTCCATCTTATAAACCTTTTGCACATCTGCAAAACAAACAACATCAGATCTACTAGATTAAAAAAAAAAAAATTTTGCTTGCAACATAAATAGGGCATCTTGGACAGACAGACATGAATCTCAAAGAATTCCCATTCCCCAGAACAGGGTCCCCGTCCATGTGAAACAAAGTCCCTCCCTAACCCTATTTAAGCATTATTTGCACCACTGGACAGGTTAAATGAAATTCACCCTGGTCTGGTGCCTGTATCTCTGACAGGCAGAAGCAGCCAGTAAATCATTACATAACCAAAAATCACCCGCTATATAAATGTCTAAAGTACAAGACTTATGGGTTACATTTGGATTGCATGGCTAGGATTATAAAGGCCCCATTGGCCATTCACCTAGCATACACCTATGACTCTGTGAACAATTTGTACTTCCCCAGACACAAAAAGTCTCACAATGTGAAATATCAAATGATGCAGCTTTGTGGACAGTACCCCCATGTTGAAAGTGACCTCCTCTACTGATCTCTGTAATTGTCCGGCACACCCCTTTGCTGCCTTCTCCCTCGGGAAATGGGCAAATAATCACCTGATGCCTTCTTCTCTACAAGCCTCATCAACTTTTCATCATCCAGTCTCCCTTCTGACATAATTATTTCTGCATTTTCATACAGTGTTATCCTCACCAACAATCACTGCAGTGTTCATGCAATATGTGGGAACTTCTGTCTCTCTCAAATAAGAGCCCTCCATTGGCCATTAGTGAAAAGAACAGGGGACTTTCCCATGTGCCCTGACCAAATCTTACCTACTCAATATTAAGTACCACCTTGGCACTTCCTAAATATGGGATGCTGGCCTAGTGTGACTAACCCAGTTAACAAAATATATAGGCATAGATAGATAGAAGATAGATCAACAGACAAGATAAGGTCTGACCAGATGGCTGTGGATAGCTGGCCTGTTTTTGCTGTTGCTACTGGTAAGGATTGATCTATGCTTTCACTTCCAGAACCACTTTAGATCCAGAGTATGATACATGTCCAGGACTACTTCAGACCCAAAGTATGATGTATTTCAGAACAACTTTAGACCCAGAGTATGAGCTTTCCTGGAATGTTAAAACACACATGGATTAGATCTCTATGTCAGCTTCTGAAGCTTTTTCAGCAGACCTTAATCTCCTCTCCAGAACAGCATTACCCATAAAACAGAGTATTCAAAGCCCATGATGGAGCTTCAAACAAAAGTCATGGACCCTAACCCAGGAATCCATCCAAAAGTTAGTACCAGTGGTTGAAGAAAGGACCTGAACATTCACTAGATCATAGAATTTCATAAAATTAAGTAGGTGTACATGTTTCAGAGATTTAAAAAGCATTGGTATAATATTGGTTCTTCATTTAGTAACATTCCTTTCAGTAATTGAGAAAGCTAATGAACCAAATGTTCCAGGTAGTTGAAAATACAAACCTTTACAGCTGACAGAGATAAACATATCCTCTCCCCCATTCATTTAGCTTCCTGGTCTTATAGTTTGGAAGCAGATAACAGTGATGCTTCAATATATTCTAGCACATCTGTAGTATTTTAGACATCACAGAGGTAACGAAAGGATGTTTCGGCCACAAAGAAAAACCCCGTACAAGTAAAATATTGTATATCTGCCTTGTGCAGCAAGAAATTATTTTTTTTTAATTCTTCTGTGTCACCATCAGTGCCCCTTTTATGTCAGGAGCCATCAATGAAGCTGTCATAAGCAGATGTGAAGTGGGTCAAGATACTCTAAGAGAACAGGGTGTAAATGATATTCTGATTCATGGCCAAGAAAGTCAGTCACGTGTCCAGTGGTTCTGGAAAGATCATCACAGGTGTTACCCACACTGGGGAGGGGGAAGAAAATCCCATGGACTCTTGGGAATATTTCTATCCCATTACTGTGGAAACTTAAATGAGAGAGTTGAAGAACAGGACCCTGGGAGGAAACCACAATGTCTGCTCAAACTTCGCCTCTTCCTCTGTCATGTAAAAGGAAACAGGCTGCTTCTCTTCAGAAAAATATGCCAGAAACAGGGATTCCTACTAGCAGGGCAATCACCTGTGCATCATTTTGCTATCAATCATCTCAAAGCATACCTCTCATCTGTCCAGAATTTTGCAGAATATCCAGATGTTTGCCTCATATTTTTGGCGTGTTCCTCATAAAATGTGTGTTTTTTTTAGTAAATTATTAAGTATTGAAGTCACTAAATTATGAAAGGTTGGCCATGGTGGTGCAGCGGTTAGCGTTGCCGTCTCACAGCAAGAGTTCTCCAGTTTGATTCTCGGCTGGGGTGCCTTCTGTGCGGACTCTGCATGTCCTCCCTGTGGTCGCATGGGTTTCCTCCGGGTGCTCCAGTTTCCTCCTACATCCCAAAGACATACAGTAGGTGGATTGGACACTCTAAATTGGTCCTAGGTGTGAGTGTGTGCATGTGTGTGCCTCTGTGGAAGGTTGAGTGCCGGGCTGGCAACTTGACACCGTAAAACTCCTCTGCCAATCATGAGCGGACAGATGATCCAATGTGGTGACCCCTAACCGGGAAAAGCCAAAAGAAGAAGTCACTAAATTATAACAGACATTTGAGTTTCAGACTTCATATCCTTTTAATGCAAATCCTGTTATTCCAGCCACTGTCTAAGAACAATATTTAATATCTTTCCTGGGTGTGGGGCATTTGTGACACCATTGTTTCTGGTTTTGTCCAGGATTCTTGCATCAATAGGTTGAACATTATGCCTCAAAAAGTTTGTAAGTGGAGGTTGAGGGGAACTTCAAGTTCTTACTAAATAAAGGGTTTTTCAAAGGGTGCTTTAATAAAGTCAGCATTGAATTTCTTAGTTTTTTGGTGAAAAAAATAGGCTTTATGAAACTGAACAATACTTCTCATCATGACAGCAACATCAGTTCATTACAACCAAAGAAGGGCCTGTCCTTGAATCAGCAATCATGGAAAAGCATGTGGTCATCACTGGGTCTCCTGCCACATGGATAAGAGCAACAGATGGGCTTACAGGCATTTTTATGGAATGGGAAGATGTACTGCTGAGCACAGCCAAAGTGGGGGCAGGGTATCCTCCTTGTCATTGATAAAGGAACCGATAATGACAAAGACAGGCAATTATTTTGTGACAGCCTAGACTTCCTGAGCCTGGGAAGAGGAAGCCAATGTCCATATAACTTAGAGGAATGCTCCCTGGAGAAAGAAAGTATAATTCTATGATACAGCCTTGAAGCTAACTATCTTTTGTATAGTTCTGGCACTTTAATATACTACTTCCTGTCACATGATCTAACAGAGGGATATCTATCCATCTGAAATCCCATACCTCAAACCTGTCACTCCTCCTACTCCAGACAGCATGATACACTGTGACTTATGCGCACTTCTGCCCAATGAGTGTCTCATGTCTAGTGATACACTGTGATTTATGAGTATGTCTGACCAATGGGTGTCTCATGTCCAGTGATATACTGTTGTTTATGAGTATGTCTGCCTAATGGGTGTCTCATGTCCAAAAATACACTGTGACTTATGCGCACTTCTGCCCAGTGGGTGTCTCATGTCCAATAATACACCGTGACTTATGCACATGTCTGCCCAATGGGTGTCTCATGTCTAGTCTTAAGATATCCTAAACCATCATGCTCCCACCTGTACCATAAGAGTAAAAACAAATTACGCCACACGGCTAACTAAAAATACTAAAACTGCCATGAAAGAAAGGGACAAAGCTTGGATCCAGTTTCATAAAAACAAAACTGCTAATACAAAGCAAATCTACCTTGAAGGCAACAAGGCAAAGAGACAGGTTAAGCATGATAAAATTAACTACTATAAAACCATGCAAGAAACACATGCCAATAACCCAAAGAAATTCTGGGCCACAATAAACAGTCTAATGCACCCAGGAAAGGCCTCCACCCCTACTCCAGTGCTACCAAATGACCACAGCAACATTCCCACTCAGTTTAACAAATTCTTCACCAAAACAGTTCAAACACTTGCTAAGGCTCAAAATAGCACCAATAGCCCCACACCAGTAAACCAAACCCTTCAAACCCTTGCTAAGGCTCAACATAGTACTAATAGCCCCACAACAGTAAACCCCCCTCCACCCCCAAATACAAACCAGAATAACAACTCCTCTAACTTTTCCCTACAACCAGTACCCAACAAAGTAATTGCTGGACTCCAAAAGAAACTCAAACCTACCACACTAGCAGCTGATAATCTATCTGCCGATTTCCTACAATTAGCAGCACAGGCAATAGCTTACCCATTGTCCATACTCATAAATAGATCAATTGCAGAATGTAAGGTTCCCACCTTGTGGAAAACATAACATATTATCCCTCTACACAAAGGAGGTTAACTCCTTAGAACTCACCAACTATCGACCTATTGCAATCCTATCACCTTTATCCAAAATATTAAAAGAGTTGTTCATTCCCAACTACTCTAGTATCTCCTTCAAAATAATCTACTTTCCAGAAGCCAGCATGGCTTTAGACCCTCCCATAGCTCCACCACAGCACTAGTATCCTTCTCCAATACAGTCAACAACTAGAGAAATAAGGGACTATTCGTATCTTCCATATTCTTAGACCTGTCAAAAGCATTTGACATGGTAAACCACAGCCCTCTTCTCAAAACTCTGTCACACCTAAACTTATGCTCCTCCTCCATATCTTGGTTCACAAGCTACTTATCAGACCGCAACAAGCTGTACTATGGCAAGACCAACTGTCCCCCCTACTCCCAGTATCCATAGGGGTCCCACAAGGGTCTATCCTAGGCACAATGTTCTTCTCGCTATTTACCAACCAAATCTCCCCTTCCTCACTCAATGCCTCTGTAGTACGATATGTAGATGACACAACCCTTGTTTGTGCTGCCCCTACCTTAAAAGAGCTACAAACCTTGACCCAGAACAACCTTACTCTGAAGTCTGGTTCACTAACATCAAACTGATTCTTAATCCCAAAAAAAAAAGCTACTGCTTTTTAGGCCCGGTCTATCCCCTCCCCTAAACAATGATTTCACCATTAACTCTAAGGATAACATCCAAATCACTCCCACTACTCACACAAAACTATTAGGTGTTGAAATAGACAATAACCTAAAATTTGATACCCACATAGCCCAAACCATCAAGAAGGTAAATAAAAAAAACTAGGACTACTCTACAGGAATAAGCAATATATGACCAAGCATACCAGAGCAACCTTAGCGAGGACTCGTCTCTTGCCCATCCTTCTCTATGCCTCCCCTGTCCTAACAAATCTACACCAAACAGTCCTAAGCAAAATGGAATCTTGCTACAACAAGATTGCCAAATTTGCAGCTGAAGCCTCATACAGATCTCACCACTATCTTGCCTTGAAACAACTCAACTGGCTTGAGCTGCCTCATCTACTTCTACTCAACCAACTTTCAACAGCACACAAACTCTGTTATCTTCCTGAAAACACCCCTGCCCTCCAAAGGCTAATTCAGCCCCACATTCCCACAAGACCCTTAAGATCCAGTTGCCAGAATCTTATACAAAGCATCAAACATAGAAATGATGCCGGGAAATCTCTATTCGCCTGCACCATTGTTAGAACCTGGAACTCCCTACCAAGCCAAATAACCTCCACTGTATCTACCAGTCAATTTAAACATCTCCTGAAAACCCACTACAGAGATAACAGGCTGTGCTCATGCTACTCCCCAGGTTAGTTCCTGCTCCCACCCTGACTACTCCCCAGGTTAGCTCCTGCTCCCACCCTGGCTACTCCCCTGGTTAGCTCCTGCTCCCACCCTGGCTACTCCCCAGGTTAGCTCCTGCTCTCACCCTGGCTACTACCCAGGTTAGCTCCTGCTTCCACCCTGGCTACTCCCCAGGTTAGCTCCTGCTCCCACCCTGGCTACTCCCCAGGTTAGCTCCTGCTCCCACCCTGGCTACTCCCCAGGTTAGCTCCTGCTCCCACCCTGGCTACTCCCAGGTTTGCTCCTGCTCCCACCCTGGCTACTCCCCAGGTTAGCTCCTGCTCCCACCCTGGCTACTCCCCAGGTTAGCTCCTGCTCCCACCCTGGCTACTTCCCAGGTTAGCTCCTGCTCCCACCCTGGCACAATGCTATATATTAGCCTCCATAGCATAATTCTACACAGAAATGACTACATCTGTAACTACTTACTTAGCACATTGCTATATAACCATGTAATGATTATAGGTGTTACTTTTAGAAACTGAATTTGTCTTGCATGTACAGTGTTGGTGTTTTTTGACCATTCTGTAAGTTTATGGTATGATCGTAACCAGTTAGTATAAATCCTTGCCTGGAATGTATGGACTTTTTGTTTTGGAGCTTTTCTCCCCACACCTCTGCTGAAAATGGCAATATGTCCAGTCAGACTTTCCTGGTCAACAAATGTAAAATAAAATAAATAGTGATACATTGTGACTTATGCGCACGTCTGTCCAATGGGTGCCTCATGTCAAATAATACACTGTGACTTATGCGCACTTCTGCCCAATGGGCGTCTCATGTCCAATAATACACTGTGACTTATGCGCACTTCTGCCCAATGGGTGTCTCATGTCCAATAATACACTGTGACTTATGAGCACTTCTGCCCAATGGGTGTCTCATGTCCAGTGATACACTGTGACTTATGCACACTTCTGCCCAATGGGTGTCTCTTGTCCAGTGATACACTGTGACTTATGCACACTTCTGCCCAATGGGTGCCTCATGTCCAGTGATACACTGTGACTTATGCGCACTTCTGCCCAATGCGTGTCTCATGTCTAGTGATACACTGTGACTTATGTGGACTTCTGCCCAATGGGTATCTCATGTTCAGTGATACACTGTGACTTATGTGCACTTCTGCCCAATGGGTGTCTCATGTCCAGTGATACACTGTGACTTATGTCTGCCCAATGGGTGTCTCATGTCCAGTGATACACTGTGACTTATGTGCACTTCTGCCCAATGGGTGTCTCATGTCCAGTGATACGCTGTGATTTATTAGTATGTCTACCAAATGGGTGTCTCATGTCCAGTGATACACTGTAACTTACGTGCACTTCTGCCCAATAGGTGTCTCATGTCCAGGGATATACTGTGACTTATGCGCACTTCAGCCCAATGGGTGTCTCATGTCCAGTGATACACTGTGATTTATGAGTATGTCTGCCCAATGGGTGTCTCATGTCCAATAATACACTGTGACTTTTAAGCATTTCTGCCCAATGGGTGTCTCATGTCCAGTGATACACTGTGATTTATGATCACTTCTGTCCAATGGGTGTGTCATGTCCATCCTTTCTACCCCTTCAGTGCTAATGAGGACCCACTCAAAAATGTTCTTTTTACTCTAATTCTCTTTTTCTGCTTGAATTTGTTCTCCAACAAAGTTCCCAGTACTTGTCTCTACATTTTTAATCTGAAGGGGGGCACCTCTTTATTCACTGCTGTACAATTAATGCCGTATATGTCTGTGGCTCTCATCCACATTGCCCAGTTTTAAATCAAAGTTTGTCTCCATGATGTTCATCTGTGACAGGCGGTCAGTATCCCTAATCATGGGGGGGGAGCTATGTTGTCCCCCCATAAGATTTCACTCAGCCCTTTCTTCTTTTTATCACCCTCACATCTCTTGCACATTGTGATTGTAAATACCACAGACTTTTTTAAAGTAGAATCCTAAAACAGTAAAACAACACAAATGGCTTCTACTGCTTGAAATCACTCAGTTCTCAGCCTGTTTTGTTTCAGTAGAACATCTGTTCCCTTCATATCAGCTAAAAGCTATCTCACTCCTTCACTTCGGAGTGCTAATGGCATTGGTTAGCACAGTGTGTGTGCAGATATTTTGTACCATCTTCTTTCAATGGTAGATAAATAAATGTATATATATATATATATATATATTTATATATATATATATATATATATATATATATATATGAAGATTTGTATGCACTTATCACATATTTTATATATGATTTGATATTGCATCTCTTTTCGTGTCTTGAAATGCACTCTTACACAGAATACTAACATAGTTATCTACAAGACACACTAGAGCTCCGTTTAACCACTTGACAGACAGTTTTCCATAACCTTTTCCCCTCTCCAGCCTTGCACGCATGCACATGCCTACTAATTGACATGCTACAAAGCCTGTCAGACATTTAGGTTCATAGGTTCATACTAGGCTATCTGCCCTAGGGCATTTATAAGCCTAGCCAGAGGGTGTTTGGCTTTCGCCACCCATTTTAAATGAATTTTGCTATGCCCTTTTTCGAGGTTAGTATACTGTGCCTCTGTCTAACAGTGACACAGAAGTGATACCCAGGGTAAGCCTACTATCTCCCATCCACTCATCAAGATTCCTCTTGAAGAGAGTCAATGAGGGACTCTGCCTAACCTGGACTGGGATTTTATTCCAGAGTGAAGGGAGCCTCTGGGTTATGAATCTGTCCCTCCAGCATGTCCTATTTATTTCAGTGCTGAGGTTCAAGTCTCTCGAGCGTGTAGCTCGATGGGAGTTGGATTTTCTGAGGTGCAGCATGCCCATTAATTCTGGGTTGGACATGTCTTTATACGTCAGGCACAGATCGCCTCTCAGCAGGCGGTATGCCACTGAGTAGAGCTGGAGTTTCTTTAACCGGGCAGCATATGGCATCTGTTTGAGCCCTTTGATCCTCTTGGTGAGGTACTTTTGGGGTCTTTCCAGTTGCTGCAGGTGTCTAGTAAGGTACATCCCAAAAGGGGCATTGTACTCAATTATGGGCCTGATGAGGGATGAGTAAAGAGGCACGATGACCTCCCCTGATCTAGATGTGAATCCCTTCATGATTAGGTGGGCTATATAAAATGTTTTTCTAACCACATTAGCCACATGATTGTCAAATGAGAGATTGCTATCAACTTGGGTCCCCAGGTCCCTAATTACTTCTTCCGTACTTAATGGATTACCACCTATGTGGTAATTTGTGGGCACTTTGTTTTTGCCAAAGGGGATGACTATACACTTTTTGGCGTTTAGCTTGAGGCCATGGCTCTGGCACCAGTTGTCTGTTTCTATGAGGCCCTTTTGTAGGATGCTTGTGTCAGCTGGAGAGTCGATTATGGCGCCCAGTTTGCAGTCATCTGTGAACTTGGTCAGCCACAGTCCTTCCATGTTAGCCTGTACCTCCGAGAAATATATACTGAACAAGAGAGGTCCCAGGACTGAGCCTTGTGGGATGCCACTTGTAACTGGTTTGGAGTCTGACATGGCTCCAGCAATTCTAACCATGTGGGTTCTGTCCTTGAGCCAGTTTGCAACCCATCTAGTGACATAGGGGTTTATATTTAAGCTGGTGACCTTATCTATAATGCCTGAGTGGGGTATTGTAGCAAGGCTTTTGCAAGGTCCAGGTAGGCTGTGTGGACCACTCGTCAATGGCCTTGGTGACTGTTTCAAAGAAATCAACCAGGTTTAAGAGGCAGGATCTGCCCTTAACAAAGCCGAACTGGGTAGGATCCAGTGTCTGTAGGTCCCCAATATCTTTATTTATGAGGTCCATGATGATCCTTTCCATAGCTTTGCAGATCAAGCTAGTCAGGCTTATGGGGCGATAGTTTCCAGGATCCGTTGAGGCACCACCTTTGTGGAGAGGGACCACTGTTGCTGTACGCCACTCTTTGGGTACATATCCTGTAGTAAGGCTGAGATTGAACAGTAGTTTTATGTTTGGGTTTAGTTCTTCTTGGAGTTCATGTAGGATGCAGCCCGGGACACCGTCTGGTCCCATTGATGCTGTGTTTTTTGCTTTGGAGAGGGCGGCTCTTACCTGAGCATCTGAGATGTCAGGGGGCAGCACTCTGCTGGGATAGATATTTGCCCTTTTGGTGGGGAAGGTGGGAGAAGTTTGCGCTGAACCTGTCAACTAGGATGTTGGCAATGTCTGTGGGTTCAGTGTATTTTTTGTCATTAAGGACTAATTCTGAGCATATCTGGGAATTCCCACCCAGGTTCCTAACATAACTAAAGAAAGCCTTGTGATTATCCTTAGTGTCCTGTGCAATTTTTCTCTCGAAGCTGGCCTTAGATGATTTTATGAGTGCCCGTAGTTTTTTGCTAATACTGATCAGAGATGCCTTCCCTTTTTGGGATTTTGCTCTATCATGTAGTAGCTTCCTCCTTCTATTGTATAGTTTGTTTATTGTTGGGGTCCACCAGACAGGACGCCTAACTTTGGAGGATTGGGTCTTGGTTTTATTTGGGATTGTATGATCCATGCATTCCTGATGGTGTTCATAGAATGCGTTTATAAAGGATTCTACAGTCTGGGCCATATTTTCCACAGGCCCGGGGGCTTTGAAGGATTCCACCTCGGTTTTGAGGAGTGTGAAATTTGCTTTAGAGAAGTTTTTCACTGTGGTTTTCTGGGCAGGGGCTGGGGTCGGGATGTGAATATCTAGTGAGATTAGTTTATGGTCTGATCTTACCAGTGAGGGATACACTTCTGGTCTGGAGCATAGAGTCCCCATGTTGGTGATGATCAGGTCCAGTATGTTTTCCCCTCTTGTGGGAGTGGCAACAAGTTGTTCCATAGCATTTGAGTTTATAAATTCTAGGAAACTTCGGGCTAGGGTGTTGGAGCTAGAGTAATGCTCCCAGTCTATGTTAGGGTAGTTGAAGTCGCCCAATATAATGATGTTTGGAGAGACCTTCATATTTTCCAGTGTTCTCAGGAAGGCCGAGTGGGGTTCCTGGGTTTGGGAGGGTGGTCTGTAGCAGGCTATACACTGGAAGGCAATTTTACCCACTGTTAGTTGCACATGGATAGTCTCTGATGCTTCGTGCTGTGCCACCAACCTGGAGGTGTGGGTATCCTTAACGAATATTGATACTCCCCCTCCTTTTGTGGTTCTGTCCAAGTTTTGGGGCCGAAAAACATATTATGAGGTTTAACCTGGTAGTGCTGGGGTGCTCTCGGGAGCCTTGAACCAGGTTTCTGTTACTGCACAGATATCGATGTTCTCCATGCTAAGGAGAGTTTCGAGTGCGTGCATCTTGAGGTTTAGACTTCTGGCATTGAGTAGCATTACTCTTAGTTTCTTATCCCTTGTGATACCTATGGAGGTGGGTTTGTCTTTTGAGCCTTGCCTAAAAAGGCACTATGGGGTGGCAAGAGCCTTTGCCAATATCCGAAAGCCCAGGGGTGACAGGTGCAAGCCGTCCCTAGCGAAGCATCATGGCTTGTCGAGCATGTCATCCCAGGCAGACAGGCATTGGATCCCCTTTGAATGACACCAATACTTAAGCCAATTGTTGAAATTGATCATCTTGTCTTCATATTGTGGCATCATTCTTGGTGAGGGTAAGATGCTACTCAAGGTCAGGGTCATACCGGCCTGGGCTACATGCTCAGAGAGCTCCTCTATGTCTCTTTTCATGCAGTCCAGGGAGTGCGTCTCAGGTCATTCACACCAGCATGGACAATGACTGAGTCATATTTGTACTTGCCTTGGAGTGACCTGAGTGCTTGTGTTATGTGGTGGATCCTAGCGCCTGACAGGCAGCTCACCGTGACCTTCTCCTTGTTCAGCCTGGTGAGCGGGGCGTCAGTGTGCCTGACGATAGAGTCACCTATTACAAGTGTATCAGGTGTGTTGTTTAGCCTTAAGGGCTGTGACTGTTCGGCACACTGGCTTTGTGAGCTATGTGTTGCACGTGTTTTGTTTTGGGATAGCGGTTGCTTGGGTGTCTGCTTTGGAGGTCTCTGCTGCTTAGGCAGATTTTTATTTAGAGCCACGAGTATGTTTTTGTGTGTTTATGTGTTTGGTTTGGTGTCATGGTAGGTCTATGTGAGACTCTTCCTGACTGGTTATGCCAGTACTGAGTTGAGAGAGCTTAGCCTCCAGTTTGGCTATATGGTTGCATCTCTCACGTGTTGGAATTTGTTGGGAGGAGGAGAGGGTTGTTTGTGTACATGAGGCAGTTGTAACATTGCCTCAAGATTCCCAGATTCACCAGCTGGACCGGAGAGGAGATTGACAACTGACCTTTGGACATGCTAGAATAGTATTGGGAATTCCTTTATAATTGAAAACAGAGCCAATGGGGAACAAAGTACTCAAGGAGAGTTTGTGAAGGTGTAGTGCTTTTAATTTTTAGTGCTGACTTATATAATTGCTTTAGTGAGCAAGTGCCAGGCTTTAGAGTGGGAATAGGGTGTTTATTATGAGAAGTAGATCAGTTCTAAGGGAAAAAGTGAAGAGCAGACTTTGTGGAGCCGAGAATGGTTTAAACCCAATTAAGCGGCGCTGCCCAATGCTGCGCTATGTGCAAAATCGCGCAAAGCCGCGCTAAAGCAGGTTTTATACAGGGGGACTTGAAAGAGCTAGAAATTGGCCCAAAACGGCCAATAGACTACTAGATTCTTGTGCTGGGAACACTCCTCCAGGGATAGATAGGCTGCTCCAAGCTCCCCACTGCCACTGATGAACAAAGAAGCCTCCATTTATCCAAGAAAGGAAATGGGCAACACAGGAACTTTCCAAAAGTCCAGAATACAGCAAAGCCTATATTTGGACTACTCTAGGTCAGGAAAGACGGGAAACAAGGACATTTTTTTTTCTTTTTTGCAACAAACAGCAGGAAAATGCAATAAATATGTAACACAGGCTAGCACACTTGAGTGTGTAGCCTCAACAGTTAAATATAACAAACAGGACAAACATTAAAAGTGCAGGTGCAAAAACAACTTTGAACAGTTTAAAACAGTTCAAGAAGCAGAAATACTAGCAGTTTAGCTAGATCGCACAGTCTCCCAGGTAGTAGCAGGAAAAAAACTCTTTTATCAGGTTAGCAGTCGCTCTTTTAACCTCTCTGCTGCTAGCACCACTCTGTAGGACCACTAGGAGCTTGGCCTTGTAGTAACAAGTGCAGAAACCGCGCCAAAGCGGGTTTTATACAGGGGGACTTGAAAGAGCTAGAAATTGGCCCACATACTGTTCTGGATGTACTCCAGTGCTTTGGTGCTACTCCCTGCTATCTGTAAGGATACTATCCTTGTGACCATTATCTCTGTGGTACAAGGCAGACTTGGCACATGTGGTCACCTTTTTACTGACAACCTCTGAGGTTATCACTGCATCAGTAAGGTCATTTGCAGCAGGCCATACTACTCTGTACAACTCTCAGTCAGGACTGCAGATCGTTGAGTCCTGTTCAGTGGATTATCTGCCTTATATTATACTTCTGTGGGCAACGTTCATTGATTAAAATCCTCTCTTGAGTCACACCTGCAGATTTACCTTGCTAACTTATGGCAGGTACAACCCCTCAGCTGTTAGTACCCACTGATCTGATATAGCTATGAATGGCATATCATTCAGTTCCTTTTACACTGAATTTACAGTGCCTTGTTCCCCTGCTGCTCCATCCTGAATCTGCATACACAAGCTGTCCATGGGGAAGGCAGCCACTTTTTCTGCTACGTCTTCAACATACTGGCATTTCACAGGTGTAGATAAATAGAGTCGATCTGTGACTTTGAGCAGATCCATAGTTCTCCCTTAATACAATAGCGCTGACAGTCACATTTACTGCTTTTTTTCGCTACTTAGTTGCTTAGTTATTTCACCTCCATGTTGCTCTGTTATGTGATACTGTGCATGTGCTGTCACTGACTGGCTACCAGGAAGGGTGGGAGGTTGGCATAATGGTTAAGGTGTTTGCCTTATAAACCATAGGTGCAGGGTTTGATTCTCACATGGGGTAATTGACTAGGCTTAAAATGGCCCACAAAGGCAGCTAACCTAGTACTAATCTATGAACCTATGAGCCACTCAGCGAAATGTAGGTGAACTAGTCAAACAATCTAGAAATAGATGAAGCAGTCCCACACTCTGAAGGCACCTTTCTATATACATCAAACTCAGTAACACTATTACATTGTACATGAGTAAAATATATGCCAGCTCCCTGGCTAACATATAGTACCAACCACACCATGATAACAAAAGTCAACACATGGAAAACATAGCAACGGAATAAAACATCCCCAATCTGGAAAACTATACATCCCTATGAAATGAAGTGAAAATTACACAATAAACTATTACAATAGTTTAGAAATCCATCACAAAAACAATCAAAAATAATGCTGGTTCACCATTAACAACCTATTAAAACATGGAAGAAAACCTCAACCAAATCTGCTCCAAAAAGAATGGAACTACACTAAAATTAAAACAAGGGACAAATCTTCAACCAAATCTACTCCTAAAAGAATTTGAGTACAATATAGCTAAAAAAGGAGATATCCTTAAGCAAATCTGCTGTCAAAAGAATTCAACTACAATGCGGCGTGTTCTCTTAAATTCTCATATTAAAGTGGCTACTTCTGTAACAAAAAGCATTCTCATGAAACTTTCCAAATGAACAGAACCGCAGACACTTTCACCTGTGTTGTCATGAAAGGCACTACTAAAAAGTTGTTAAAAACTAAAACCTATTTCTTTAACACCAGATAATACACCTTCTGAATATGTTCAGATTGTTGCTTGCTCTATAGCACAGATTAATAAATAAATCAGCACAGAATCTTGTGTACCAACACAATGGAAACAATGTTGTGTCATCTCATTACACAAAGATGAAACTTCTCTAGAACTTATTACTGACCCACAAAGATTCTTTCTCCCTTACCAAAAATACTACAGATATATAGGATCCCTGTGTGTAGCAGGATTGATTAGGGTGGTAATCCTTTGTGCTCTCAGACATGCAGGCCTAGAGCACAAGTGAGACCCAGCCAAGGAGCAGTTTAGAAATATAGTACATTGTATCATGGTCTCTACCAGGTGGCAGTGCTACTCTGAATGGACCCACTCCTTCTGGGATGTGAGATGAAGCCTCGGCCATTACTTATCACATCTATCTGCTTTTTGATGTTGGGAAAATAAATAAAGCCAGGAGCAAATACTCTGTTACACTGGACTGGCCTCAACACCTAGCTTTAACTCAGGTAGTTGCATTTTCATATGTTTAGAGTGGTACATTTCTTACAGAAATATGCATTTTTGAAGGACGTACTCCTAACAAATATAAAAGACTTTTGGTACCCAACTAAAGATATACTACTAAAATTTTTCTTTCTTCTCTTTTTCTACACCATTATACAGTGGTTCAGATTAAGTATCACAGTTTTTTGCAGTATTTAGCAAAAACATTTAGGAAAATAAAACATCTAAAATATCAAAACATTTGCCTTTTTTTTCATCTTTCCCCCTACAGCACAGTTCTGTGAAAAAACAGACAGTGGCAGTATGTAGCGTTAACATGAAATAATGTTTTGTAGGTTATCGCATTCATTTTTCATTTCCTGGGTAGGGATATCAACATTGTTTAATCCTTTAATGATGCAATCTAGCACCTCCCCTGAATCTTGCTAGCTATGTTTATTTATAGTACCTTCATGTTGTTTACTTATCCTGAAGAGGTGGAATCCTGAAACAGATACATTTTAGGTGAGGCAGAGCGGTTATATTCTTGACGTTACTGACTGGCTTTCTCAACAGAATTCTATCCCTTAGTTTGCTCGTCTACTTTTTGTTAGACTAACTGATGGTTTTATCGAGTAATTAGAGGATACTCTATCAGGATATATAATTGTTAGCAAATAAACTGCAAGTGCACTTTAGTTATGTTTAATTTTACTCAGTCACTTGTAAAAAATTCGGAGTTACTGAATGTGATAAAGTCGCAATCACCAATAAAGCACTGAGTGGTTTCTTAAGCTACGTAGTTGCAAAAAACAAAGTAACTACCTTTTTGGCTGAAGCAAGTAAAGGATGAAACCTGACTGTACAGCTTGGTTTCCCCGTCATCCCACTTGTAAGAAACAGAAATCAGAAAATGTAAAACACAGATGTAATCTACCTCCAGTTCTGCCTACACTTAAAAAAATTAACATGTCAAATGTTTTCAGATCAGTGTTTCTTTTCATAAGCACAAATTATACTAAGCAAATAGTACATAAAAACGATAGGATAGTTTAACAGACTGGTGACAGGTATGCACCCAGTTTGCAAAGGTATTCCCATTTTTAGTGAAACTACTCAGGACTAGAAAAATGAGGGGAAAGTCAGCATGCTAAAAGTGAGGGGTAATCAGCATACTAAAAGTAACAGTAATTTCCTTGATATTTTTTTGCAAAGGTATTTTAATGTAGCTTCTGACACAATCATCCTGATAGGCCAATGTTTTAGGGAAATCAGATTTTGGTCAGCCTAAAGAAAATGTACCATTGATAAGCCTTAACCAGAAAACTTTAACAAAAGCACCAAGCAAAACAAAAGAATGTAAATAAATAATAATAACACCATGGTGCCTCTCTACATGGCTTCAATCAGATGTTCACAACCACCAATTCATATAAACATTGCAATTTTTATACCTCAATACCTTGGAAAATCAATCACCAAATAACTTTAGTGCATTTAGTTTATCATGAAAATATACACTTTGGGGAAATGTTTTTGGTGATTTCACTCCCCCCTAGAAGCACTGCTTAAAAACCATGGACAAAAACTACAATGAGTGTTCCTGTAGGGGAGCTTGTTCCTTATACTTAAGTTTACATATATTAACTGAATGGTTGGCAGATGAAACTCCTTACTACAGCACACAAAGTGTGCTTCCACAAAGAGCTGCAGAAAATACAAAACTACATCTGAAGAAAAGATACACACTAAATCCTAGATTGGTCCAAAGTTAACAGCAATCCTGCTGACACCACATTTGTATGTTCCATAATGATCAGTGACAAATTTAATGACAAACCTGAACCAAAGAAACAACCAATCTGTTTAAAAAAAAATCACGTTGAGAAAAAACACCAAACAAAGCAACATATCAGCAGAAACACTTCAACGGAGACACGGGGAACCATGCTCCTTTGCAACCTTTTATATGAGATAATGCAAGGTACACTGAGCACCTTCTGTGTTAAATAGCAATACCCTAATGCAAGAAAAGCTCACATATTTGTTGTTTCCAAGACCCTAGTATCAGCTTGAGGATGGAGACTATAACAATAGCACAACTCTGTCATCACATCACAGCTCATATGAAAACAGAATGATGAGAAAATATACATTTTAAGTAAATCAACAGCACTTCTGACTTAGTTTATGAATATTAATACAGTAAACTTTTACGAATATTAATACTGTACAACTGTAATGGATACTTTATCAGGATATATAATTGTTAGCAGAATAAATTGCAGCTCTTTTTATGGGTGAAAGCTAACAGGAGGTATGACAGAAACATATGTGGAGAGAAAGACAGTGAGTATGGTATTGTTGATGTGCAGAAATGTATACACACATTACATCGATGTCTTAATGTCGACAACACAATTAGTAAAAAAAAAACTTGCTGTAACTATACTGATTGCAAAACAAAACCAATCTTCTTTGCTGATCAATGAACAAAAGAAAAAAACTACACCCATTAAATATCATTATTATTATAACATAATTTATTATATAGTAAACTGAAAATAAATACGTCACCCACCAAGGGATAAATGCTCCGTAGCCAAGAAAGTACAAAGTAACTGTAATAAATATAAATGCTCAGGAGCAACCCAGCACAGAACCAAAAGTTCAGCATATATCTATGCACTCGAGGTTTAGTCTCTAACAGTGATAGTATTTGATATAAATCATATATCTATGCACTCGAGGTATAGTCTCTAACAGTGATAGTATTTGATATAAATTCCAACAGCAGGTAGATAAAATCCAGAGGCAAAGTAATAATAATATCCTTTTATTCCAGACACGTGTGAAGGTAAGCACCTTCGCCAAGAGGCTTTGTCAAACCTTGAACAAACGGAGTGTAAAATCACCTACTACTATATATTTAACTGGTAATTAGCTAATCGATACCAATCAAGTCAACACTCCCCTTAAAGTCATAGGCTGAACACTGTCAAGTGCATTTAAAAATGTATCATAACAAATAAGCATATTAAAACATTACATCCATATGGATAAAATTCAAAGAGGAATGAGCATGTAACACAGTTACCATGATTACAAATATATACATATTAACATGTAAAATAAATATATATCACAGAACATAATTTTAGACACCGGTATACTAACCCCATGTATTACCTAACTACCAACTTGTTATTTTTCAAGACAGGTTTCAGGGGAATTTTATCATTTAACCCTGGGCTGGCATGTGCTTTAAACTGTATTATCCATTTAACTTCCATTCTTTCCGTGTGATTCCTGACATCTCCACCCATGATAGTAGAATGATTCATTTGAATTACCAAGAAACAAAATGTATGTTCTGTCCCTACTTCAAGAATATGTTTGGATAAGGCATTTGTATTGGAATGAATATGTATCTGGTATAGATGCTCTCTGATACGATCTCAAAGCCTCCTATCAGTTTTGCCTACATAAAATGCAGGGCAACGTGTGCATATTGCTAAATAAGCTATGTGTTCCGAGTTACAGTTGGCCACTACGTTAAACTGATAACACTGTGTGGTCACTGGGTGTACAAACATATTATGTTTAAAAATGTAGGGACAGTAGTTACAGTTGTTACATGAAAATGTACCAATTCTACTGGGATGTCTCGGAACCATCTGCTCATTGGAATAACAAAGCATTCTATGCAAATTCTTCTTATTTCTAAAAAGAAATTGGGGATTTTCTCCCACTATTTCTTTAATTAATGGTTCAGTCATCAGGATTTGCCAATGTCTGCAAATAATGTCCCTGATGTCTCTAAAATCATAAATATAAAACATAGAAAATTTCTGGATAGTTTTAGTTCCATTACCTAGAACTACCGGACTGGAAGGTGCATTATACCATCTACTACCAAAATCAGAAAAATAAGGGCTGGCTCTCTCATTTCTATATTCTGCCATACTCTGATAGATGATATCTATATCTTGTGCGTTATATGATCTATGCAGTAACCTTCCTTTCAAGTTCATAAGCTCTTCATTGTACCCTTCTCATGTTGGATTTAACCTGGACGCTCTAAAGGACTGTCTCTTAATAATATTATCAAAGACAAACCTAGGATGCATACTCTGTCTGTGTAACAGGGTATTCCTGTAGCAGGACTTCCTATAAATGCCTGTATTGAGTTGCCCACTACTCAATCTCTCTATATGGACATCTAAAAAATTGATGCTACTAGTTGATTCCTCCATTGTAAACTTGAGGTATTCTGTAAGTGTATTAATCTCTACATAAAAGAGATACAATTCTCTCTTACTACCTGTCCATAAAACGAAGAGGTCATCTACAAACCGTTTATAAAAAATCACATACTTCTGATACCTAGGTAAAAGAAAAAGATGTTCTCTTTCCCACATAGCCATGACCAGGTTGGCGTAGCTAATGACACAGGATGTGCCCATAGCTACGCCATCCTTCTGCTTATATATGTTATTCTTAAAAGCAAAAAGGTTATTTTCCAACACTATTTTCAATAATGTACATATCAACGCAACCTTAGATGTAGTAAAATCAGAGTACTGTGTAAGAAGTACTTGTATTTTCTGCAAACCTATATGGTTAGGAATAACTGTAAATAATGATTTAACGTCCAGTGTGACTAAAAATACAGAAGATAGTCATCTACTGATTTCATTTTGTCATATAAATCTAATAAAAATTGTTTTGTGTCTCTGAGTATGATTGAATTATTATCTATTAACGACCTGAAAGATTTCTCAATAAACACCGATATGGGTCAGTAACCCATTCGCTACCTGCAGCTATAGGTCTCATGGGAGGGTGGAAGGGGTCCTTATGTATCTTGGGTAGACCCTGAATAATGGGTAGTAACGGATGCTGTACCCAGAAAAAATTATACTGTTCTTCTCTCTCAGGTCTCCCAAAATATCATTGCCTTTCTGTATATCGACTTGGACCTCTCGTGGTGAAATGGGTATGTAAATATTCCTCTCTGCCAGCAGTTCTTGCATAAGTGAATCGTATGCAACCATATCCATACTAACTATAGGACCACCTTTGTCTGCAGGTCTAATAGTAATGTTCCTGTCATTTCTTAGATTGTCTAATGCTTTCCTATGTCTGTATGTTAAATTCCCTCTCTTAGTAGTACATCTATGTCTGCAAAGACTATAAACATCTTCTTCAACCAACTTGCAGAAAGTATCGAGTAAAGGATGGCAATTGGGGTTAAATAGGCTAGGTTTTGAAAAACATAGATTTACTTCTTTAGTATTTATATTCTTGTACATCAATTTTAATTGTACATTGCGTACAAATAACTTGGTATCCAAGATGGTATCTGTTAAATTACTGTGGGTAGTGGGGATATAGCTTAACCCTTTGTTCAATAACTCAACTTCATCAATATTCAACAGTCTATGTGAAATATTCCAAACTATATCAGTGTTAGCCTCTCCCACATTTTCTTTAGAGTGGGCCCCCTCTGTTCCTCTCCAGATGCCTTCCTTTTCTGTCTCCCCCTGCTCATAGAGCGACTCCTTCCCCTCAGAGGTAGGTTGGTAATGGGGAAAGGGGGTGGATGTCTCAGATTCTGTCCAGTTGTAGAGGCTACAACTTTAGGTCTAACTACTGGTGCATCACTGACTCGTAAGCCAGTGTGCACAAGATTCACACTCAATTCAGTGGAAACAGTAGATGGACTACAACTACTAGCTACATCGACAATAACAGCATTAACAGTTCCTGCCAAAGATAAAGCACTAGAATCATCTAAAATATCAACAGGTTCATTGCCACACATATTAATTGTTCCATCACCATGAGATAAGCCAGCTATCTCTGTATTTTGATTTTTCTTCACAACATTATGATTGTTTAAATTAGATACAGTACTTGTGGGATTATGCATCAGTCTGTCATTACTAACGTTGAATTGTTCTCTATTATTAGAATTATAGTTGTGAGGCCAAGTGAAGACCTGACCATTTGAGAAGTCAAAAATGTCACACTTCAATTTGTTTCGCTTCTGTTCGAGAAGCCGTTTCTCGAACAGAAACACACTGTCAAGTAAGCGTTCCATCGTATGCTCTATTTCTGCTGCAGGAAAATTAATTAGAATGTCATTCTGTTGTTTCTTAATACTGTCTTTAAGTTTTATTTCTTCCAGTAGGAATAATTCATTTAGTAAAGACATATAATCCAGGCTCACCTGAATATTTAACTGTTGCCAGCGATATAAAAGTTCAGGATACAAAGTTCCGGTCGTTAGCATCTTCAGTACACGAAGCCCTCTCGGTATGATTTTCTTGTGGATGCATACTTCAAAATGGTAACGCTGCATCTGCATCCATTTAAGCTCCAAAAGATTTGTTTCCAAAGATGTAAATGCCTCATTCAATGCGTCATAGTCTACCGCATCATTCGTAGCATCATTTCCTGGGTCCACTACCGCATACGCAAGTAGTGGATTGGACTCTTCAGTCACAAAATTCAAAAAGCGATCCTGGTACAAAGTAACTTTTAAAGAACTCCTAGGATTATATGGGAGCTCTATGGCTTGTTTGATCCTTTCTGCCATGGTTCCCTGGTGGTAGTAACAATAAGAAAAATAGAGTAAACTGAAAATAAACACATCACCCACCAAGGGATAAATGCTCTGTAGCCAAGAAAGTAATAATTTATTATATGTTATAATATCATTGAATATAATGACCCCTTTGACATGCGTCTGTCCAGACACCTGCAACAACTCGAATGCCCGCATAGATACCTCACTAAAAGGATACAAGGCCTAAATAATATGTTTTATATGAGCCAACTCAAAGCCCTGTCACTACATTTGGTATCCACCAGACTGCTAAGCAGTGACCTACGTCTGGCATATAAGGCCTATTCTGACCGAATACTGATAGATTTACTGCACATCAGCATGTCAGATGACATCAGAAATACTCAGTCTAGGATCAAAACCTCTTCTGCAACAGCAACAGAACAGCTTGGAGGGACAAGTATATCTCGCAGAAGATACCGATTCTCTGGAACAGACATAGTCAAGTGCAAATTGGATCTATGAATGGGAATAGAAAATTGACCCGACCCCAGGACTGCTTCCTGTACTACTAATGGACAGAGGCAACTCCTAAATGCTGTATCCCATGCATAAGTCCCCAAAATATCTATGGTATGATTACAATTACTCTTATTAGGGGTAATATAAATTCGAGCCCAGAGAATGGGTTAAAGCCAACATAAAAGGCAGAGCAGTTGGTGAAGCTAGAGGTGATGGAAATGAAGTGCCTCAGAAGGGTGGTACAATGCACACTGTGGGACAGATGAAGAAATGAGGACATAAGAGCAGAAGCCAAAGTAGCTCCAATTGCAGAAAAGATCAAAAAGAACAAATTACGGTGGCGTGGGCACTTGTGCAGAAATGCAGAAGGCAATCTGGTGAAGATGATTTGGGAAAGAAAGGAAGAAGTTAAGAGGAAACAAGGGCATCCAGTAAAGAGGTGGATGGATTGTGTGCGAGAAGATCTGCAACATTCAGCCATGATTGTCAAAGAAGGCAGGAGTGTGGCATTGCATTAAGACAGGTGGCAACAGTTAATACAACACCCCGACCTCATGTAGAAAATGAGAAAAAGGGGGTTGATGATGATGATGAATGGGTAAGAGCAAATTCTACCCAAACAGGATAGGTTAATTTGAGCACAAAAAGGGAAATTGGCTAGGCTTAATATGGCCCACAAGGGCAGCGAACCAAATACTTACGAAATCAACTACACATTAAAAAACAAACTAGAATCCACAAAGAACTTTAGACACAGGAACGGACTGTACTGGATGCTTAAAATACAAAATGTAGATGAGCACTTTTGTTTTAACCACTAAAACTTCATCAGAGCCCAACACTTACCTATGAACCTACGAACTAATATGAAGAGATATTTTGTCTGCCTACTGGTATGGTTCGGGAAAGGGTTTTTACTAAGGTAATGTTTCGAGTTGGGATTACAGGCAGGTGTAGTTTTAAGGTTAGAGTTAGCACACATGAGCAATAAATATGCACAACACAAGATCTGTCACATTCCCTGGATGTTACTCTAACCCTAACCTGCAAATGCTTGCACACTCACTCTTTCCCCCCGATACCAAAACAACTTTCTCCGTATCCCAAACATTTGGCATTACCATACATGACTTGACACGGCAGCATGCACATCTCCTCAGTCAAAGCAACGTTTAATTGATAACGACTGCTTTCAACAGCTTCTGACAGCAAAAGTATCTGTTGACAACCTGTGCATTTGACAGAATAAACCTTAACCATAAATTTATGTATACACACACACAGACACACATATATATATATATATATATATATATATATATATAGAGAGAGAGAGAGAGAGAGAGATCTTACATTCACTGGAGGCAGAGCTACATCAAAACTCATTGTTATTTCCAAAGCAGAATGAAAAACAAAATGAAAGTACAGCTCTCATGTTTTATTTTCAGTTTGTTCAACTATCTTCTATGTAAGATCACTGTCCTTAGAGACATTTCCACTATACAGTCCCTACAGCAAATGTTGTCAAACAAAGATAACAGTTGCAGCCCTTGTCAGCCATTCCACTTACTTCTACCAAAAAAAAATCTTCAGCTGAACTTGTCACAAGCCCTCTCCACAATAGGTCCCAACTGGGCTGGCTACCAACAGAAATCCCAAATCTTACTCTAACCCATGATGAACCTCTGTTTACTTCAGGTTACACCGTTATACAAATTTAATTGGCAATAATTATTCTATCCAATGCAATCAGTTGCCTAATTGTTGTGAGATTGTAACAATACAAGACACATTTAAAGGTACATTCTAATTTTTTTCACCACAAGGTGTCACAGCTACCTCTTTTCCATTCCTATTAGCCAGTCCAGGTTTATGACTGACAGCATATTGGAAGAGTTGTAGTGACAGTGTCAATGTCATAAGTTGATATTAACATCCTGTCGTTTAGTCAGCTATTGCAATGGGGTACAGTATAATCAGTCACCAGATTAAAGCATCTACCTAGCAGGTAATACTTTAACAAATAGTAGGCCCACTTCACAGTCAAGCACTCCTTTCTGTGTTTGAATACCTCAATGCACAGGTGTTCTTCAGCTTAAATGTCCTGGGAGAGTACAATTCCCAAACGTATCTTTGATGGATCTGTATACAAAGTAAATTCCTTGGTAAATTCTGGAGACACTAACAATGGTTTGAAATATAATAGTCTTTCCTGTTCATTAAATGCTTAACCTTCCTCAAGACACCATTGCACTTTCAATGGGGCTTTTCTTATGTGAGATCTGTAAATAGATGGAGAATAGTTGCAAAATTAGGTACAGATTTTCTTTAGTAATCAGCCAACTAGTCTAAAGAAAAACTATACTTATCTTTTCAGAGAGGATACAGGCTGGTTATCTATGGCCTTTATTTTTGCTAGTCTTGGTTTTACCAGCCCTCCCCATGTAAGATATCCCAGATGTTTGGCATCGCCCACCTTATCCTATGTACCCATCAGTGGGTCATGAGTGGGGCTCACTATTTTATTCATTAATCTATGGAATGTGAATGGGGCTCTGTGTAGGTGAAATTGTAGCACCATGTTGTGAAATAAACTTTCATGGGTTATGACAAAAGATTTTTTGTCATTATCAGTGAGAAAGCAGTGCCTGCAATATCCTTTTGTAAGTCTAATGTGAAGAATCTAGCAGCTTGTTTTTGAAATGCTATTCAGTTTTCTAAAGTAATTTCAGAATCTGACACTTCCATTGGGTTTAGGAATTGCACCACTAGACTGTTTCATTCACTTCGTGACTTTTATTTCACTCTATTGAAGTTTTTATTTTACTGATTGTAACCCTGGCACTCTGTAAGTCCTCGATCTAACTTTATGATCTGGTGTACTTGTCCCATACATTTCTAAAAACACGTCTTTATTTTTAATAGAAATTATGTAATTTATTGTTTTTTATGCTTTTGACAAAAAAGCAGTACTTCAGGAAGAGATTATCTGGCCTGTTTTGTATTAATAACAGAACTTTCTGCTTCTGTCTAACTTTGTTGCCAGAATCTTGTAAAGGTTTTGGCACTAGCATCTGATGTGAAATTTCGGCCCTGGCTTCATTTAATCAACATCATTGTTAACTCAAAATAGTTGTAAGAAGTGATACAAACTTATTTTTCTCTAACTTTCCCTTACACTTAGTGCTGTTCTCTTTTGCTCTACTTACATTTTGTTTTACTTTCTCGTTGTGATTATTTTATTTTATGAGGCCCACCTGTAAGATTACTTATTCAGGGTTACGTTCTTCCTTAGCCTATGATGAGGGAGAACTATAGCTTCAACTCCCATGCAAACTGTCACTGGAACTTCACCTAAGTGTTCCTCTACAAAGGGTTGTTCTGGATAAGCAACTCCTTCACTTTCAGTTTTTTTGCTATTTGTAAAATCCTCTTGAGAATCCCTTTTATTAACATTCTGTCCATCATGTTAGAAAGTGCATTAAATCTCTGCATTTATCACCATGAATACATATCCCTTCTGCCCTTTGGTTTATTAACCTTACAGTTACATGTGAAGGAACTTCTCACAAGAGTAATTGTGGTTCCAGAATCTAGTAAAGCTTGAACTTCTCTCCTTTCCAAAAATACAGTACACATTGCTAACTTTGTTGTAAGACAATGACTTAATGCTTATTCAATAATCCTAGCTTCAGTCTTCTCACATTCCATAGGAGCAGTTTTGTTTGTAGCATGCATATCACTTTTAACTAACTTAATACTAGCATTCTCCTCATTATTTGTGGAACAGAAACTGGCTATGTTACCCCACTTTCCACATCTGAAACAAGTTGTCTTAGTCATTTAACCACTCGACCAATTACATTTCATCAGACTTACCTTTTGTCAGTTATTTTTTCGTCACAAAATCAAGTGCAGAGAAGATGGAGGTCAGTAATTCTCATTCTGTTGAACATTGTATTCCGTACTCCACCCTTCATGTGTGATGACCCTAACCCTACACCTAGCCCTGCCCCTAACCAAACAGTGGGGTAATAAACCCAAAGTCTACACCTACTCCTGCCCCACAGTGGGGTATTAAACCCTAACCCTACACCTACTCCTGCCCCTAACTCCACAGTGGGGTACTAAACCTTAACTCTACACCTACTCCTACCCTTAACTCCACAGTGAGCTACAAAACCCTAACAATACACCTATTCCTACGCCTAACTACACATTGGGGTACTAAACACCCTTCCTCTATTAGTACCATTCTTCAGACAAATGAAAGGTACTGTTTATGTTTGTTTGTTTTGTGAAGAGCTAATTGTGTTTCTTTTTCAGCTGGTTAGTGATTCATGGATATAGTGTTAAGGCAAAAGCTAAGCTTAATAAAAGTTTTGAAAAAGCATGATTATGATTCATTTTAACAATTCTTCATTTATTTACAGTATACGTATACATGCATATATACATCTATACATGGAGCCGTATCAGTTGATCAAGTTTTCAGAAACTCAAAATTCATATTGGTGAGACTGTATGATCCAATTTCTGAAAAACTGAAGCTTCTGAATGGAGATTGAGGTACAGTGAGGATCAGAAAATGTATTGTTTTCCTCAATGTAGTGCAAGCTTGGAGTTGGTGGGGGATTCAGGGGGCTTGCCCCCTGCAAAACCATAAAAAAGATAGATTTTTGCGTTTTGTTTTTTAATGTTCAAGTTTTCAGAAATTCGTTCATACTGTCTCGCCAATATGAATTTCGAGTTTCTGAAAACTCGATCAACTGACATAGATCCATATATATATATATATATATATATATATATATATGTGTGTGTGTGTGTGTGTGTGTGTGTGTGATAAGGTCAAGGGACTACAGAGCAGCTCAAATGTGATTCCTTTTCATGATGAGTAAGCTACCCTGAGAGGTGCATTTCCTCCTCCCTCAACCTGCTATATGTTGTCTGGGAAACAGTCGGGGCTTAATCCCCTGATTTATGGAGACAGCAAAAAACATAATTTTGAAAAACACTCCAAGCAGACATCCTGGCATTGAAAACTAAATGTATATGTTATTTACAGCATATAATCAATTAGCTAAGTGTCTTGTCCTGAAACTTTATCTTTACAGAGGTGTCCCTCTGTAGAAAGAGTCAAACTCACATCAGAATAACCATTTGAAATTGGCAGAGTAACACAAAATTTTCAGTCTGAAAAAATAAGTATAATTCTCAGTTAGCTCTCAACTTAGTTAAGGCAGTCATATTTTAAAGCCAACCACAACATATGCTGCCATATTATTAAATACAATTTTTTCTGTATAAAAAGGATTTTTAATCTTGTCAAATACAATAACAAAAAAGGCAATCAAATAATAAGTTCCTAATTAAAAATTCAACATGCAGTGGTTCTATAATCATTTAAGCTAGAATTCTAAGGAAAAGTCATGGCTGACTGTTGCAGTGTCACTCCATTAAAATTCTTATAAATATGTCAAACCACTTGAGAGATGCAGCCCTTTACATGCTGTGAGAAAAAGCAGCCTAAATGCTTAGTATTAGGGGATTATGGTTTTGAACAAAGGTCAGCAGTAAAGGGATTTTTATATAATGACTTTAGATGCTGCTCTAATTTTAATTAAAACATCAGGCATAGAGTGTTGAAGCAATATTAGTTTGTCACTCTCCCACACCTGAATATTCATAGTACAACAGAAATGAAAATCACTTTCCACTATCATATGATAAATCGGTTGAGTACCAGTACCAGAGTAATTAAAAATAATCCTTTTTCTGTATAAGGGAAGCATGCTAACTGATGAGATCCTTGCTGAATACTCACATATCCTTATTTTTATTACAAAGGTAGAATTCTGGAAATATGACAATGTCATCCAGATTTTACCACAGAAAATTATATAGATTTCACTTTATGCTAAAGTCATATCTTCCTTATATAGCCATAATAGTACAACCTTGTGTCCATCCAACACATTACTGAGTTCCTTTACAATTTTTAATGACACAACTTTCAAAATATCTAATTTATGGCATTACCTTTGATTGTAGTGCCCATAAGCCTTCTGCTCTGTTTTCCAATCCTACCACTGTATTTTAGAAAAACAAAATATCCTTTATGCTGGTTATGCCCTTGTAGCACATAACCCTACCCACACTGCTATTAACTCCCCAAACTCCTCTCTGGTCACATGCTGGATCTTTGATCACCTGTAGGCTTGGTCATCTGAAAGTGTACTTTTAACTGTAGAATCTTACTTGATATAGTTTCTTCTTTTACAGGAGGTTTTCCCGTTCGATTCTCGGCTGGAGTGTGGGGAGTGCCTTCTATGTGGAGTCTGCATGTCCTCCCCACGGTTGGGTGGGCGTTTGAAAGACATGCATAAATGGGTGTGCCTTTGTTGAAGGTTGGACATCGAGCTGGCACCTCGGCGTTTGTGAAAATCTACTGCCAATTATTAGCGGACCGGAGTTCCGCTGTGGCGACCCCTAACTGAGAAAAGCCGAAATACAAACAACCAATGTATAACTGACATTGTCTTTTTACCTATGTTCTATATCTTCTTTTACCTGGAGTGTTTAATTTCTTGTTATATTACTATGCTCAGCATACATGATGTAAGCTGTTTTGTGTATTGTGCTGGATGTACTGTATTTGTACAACTTGATGCTGGAGCTTTTCTCCCTGGGCCTCCTCTGAAAATGGACCTGGTCCAGTCGGAATTTCCTGGTTAACAAATGTAAAATAAAGTAAATAAATAAATAAATACATTTTATGGTATTCCAAATCTCTCCCTGAAAGTTTCTTTCATGCTCCCAAGGGACAATTAGTCATGACAATCAAACAAGGGTAAGAATATATATATTAATTTTAAACTCTCTTTTCACACTGTTTCTGTCACAGTAACATTAATCCTTCATGACATATACTGTGTCCCATGTGTCTACTAAAACCATAGAAATCCCACATAATCAAAATCCACTTCATTGAGAAGAAAAAAGCAAAACTTCACTTGCGCAAATGGTTACATCATCAAAAATTATACCCATGAATGGAAATAGTTGGTCACCATGGAGGTATTTGCCCTTTTCCCCAATTTAGTGTGATCTTGGAATTGGTATATTTAGTTGGGTGGGCAAAGCCCCCGACTTTGGTGGGTTTGATTTACTTTGTTATGTGTAATTCGTCCAAGGTGGCCAAGTAGTTCCTTTCCCAGGCATTGTTTTCGGTGATGTCACTCTTCGTGTAAGTGAAGTTTTGCTTTTTTTGTCTCGATTAATAGATTTCAATTATGTGGGATTTTGATGGTCTGAAGTAGACCTGCCCCATATATGTCCTTGGAGAACTGCGGTCATCAGAACTATTCACAGCTCTCCTGGTGTCTGACTGCTAGTTTATAAGCAGCAGCAGTTTAATTTTCCCCGGCAGTACTAGTGATGGTTCTGTGCACCCCAGTATTTTCAAGCCCTACATACATATCAGCTCATCTGTGAGGAAGCCTTCTGCAGTGGGTAACTGCTGTGTTTTTCTCTTCTGCATTAATCAGCTTGCCTTTATTTCTTTGTTGCATTTATGCTCTCATGGGACATCTAAGCTACTTGTTAGGTCATAGTAGGACAGTCTACCCAATATCTGCTATAGTTTGTTCAACACCCATTCACTGAAGAAGCACCACAGCCTGTAAAACAGGAAATATTATAAGATGATAGTAAATACATACTTTTCAAAGCTGTAAGAAAATCTGTCCTTCCTAGCAGGATAAAGAGGACATCCAAATAGCTGGAGGACAGCAAGAAAGTAAAAAGCAGCTACAGCAGAACGTCTCCTTGTAGATCAGCCAATAGGCAGACTTCAGCACCCTTCGACAGTGGGGAGCTATTAGGAAGAATCCCAGGCAGTGAAATTAGACTTCCCAGAGAACTGCAAAAAAGACCACAGTCCAGTAGGCTGAAGCCAAAACACAGGTGTCAAAAGATCATGATCCCAGCAATAAAGCTTGGTGAAGTTATAAACTAATGGCCAAGTGGTTGTGGCAGAGATGATCATAACTGCAGTGCATCTGACTTAAGTGCTGAAAGTAGCCATGTTTCTAGTGGTATGGTTTCTGACAACACTTGCTAGCTGGTACCTATCCTCCTTATGGAAAGAAAAGCACAAACTAATTAGCAATCCCCTTAGAAAGTCTATGCTTAGCTATTGCAAATGTCTCCCTCCCTTCCTGTAATGAAAGAGAACTGTTTTTCTAATTTGAACTCATGCACCTACGTTAGGCAGTACATGACTGAACACTACACTCCATGGTGTGAAGGGCTCCTTATATTTCCTGATATCTGCTCCAGAAAGAAGACAGGGAGGTGTGCTAGCTTCTGTAATAATGATTATTACTCTACTTTCATAAGGAAATTGGTTTACATCTAAGGGAAGCATGATCCATGTGAAAGATCAAATATGGGTTGGGTCTCGGAAAAGAAGCACCTCAATTACTACTAGCAGAAGAAATGAAATTCACCAAGAGAAGCATCTTCCAAAACACCAGTTTGGAGTTTATGAACCAGCCTGTTCAACTGGCAGCTATGCAAGTTTAGGTGCCATGAAACAGAGACTTCCCACCCTGCCTAGGTGAGTAAAAATTCAGGATCCCTTTAAGCAACTGCTTAACTAACTGGTGGTGGACTTCAGGTCTTCCCTCCAGTAACTGATGGAAGGAGGTGAGAGAGATGAGCCTCCTTACTGTGGAATAACTGAGACACAGGTCATATTAATGTCTGAGTTAAGTCAGAACCCCACCAGAACTTCTGCATGAGGCAGGAAACCTAACAAGAAAGAAGGCCCAGAAAAGAGCTCGTTGTAACCTCATTCGATATAAATATTATAGGATACAATATGCATTTGTAATCAGCTTCTAGTTGCCTAGCTGAACAAAGCAGAACAAAAGAATAACTGCAGTCTCCTGAATGACAGACAGGTTGATTTCCAAAGAACTTCAGTCCTGGAAGAACTTCACCAAGGAGATTCCTAAGCCCTCTACTCCAGCAGGAGATTGGAGTTGTGGTTCATGGAGGTCACCATTATAATGATTCCCCTTGGAATGTGGACTGCTATAAGATGGAGGCCCTTATCTATGGTCCATTCCACGTCATGCACTATCTGTATGCATCACCCTGTTCATTCATGTCCCACACCATGGAATTATTTTTTAATGCGGGATCATTTGCACAGAGGCATAAAGCCCCAGATGACCCATTTTTGTTTAGTGGTCTGGACACTGAATGAGTCACCTGGGCAAGGAGGGGTGAGAGCAACTAACGTCAGCTCACCAGTCCATGGGAGAAGGGCTTGGTATGCATCTCACTGCAGAAGCAATAACTGTGGATTAAACAGCAGATGTGCACTCCATACAAGAGGAAAGCACCGGGATGCTCAAGTGTGCTGAGGGTAACATCAGTGTGTGTGCATCACATCAGCACAGCAGCTGTTCATAGCAAGTAGTACACCATACCTGCCATAGGGAGATGTGCTAGAGCATACCTGAAGAATTTAAAGCAGTACTAGATGATGGTCTATCAGCATTAACTCTCACCCGTACTTCCTGTATAAAGGATGAGATTTACTAAAACGTATTCCCCTTCAAAATAAAAAGTGATGTGAAGGTACTGATGCTTGGTAGGATGGGAAATCAAATACATTAATGGGGTGTGAGGGAAGGTTTTTATGGTCAAGGTCCGGTAAATAACAAAAACAGAGTAAAACATTTCCCGTGGGGGTTATATTCAACTATGGATTCTAGAAAGGCAAAGAAGAGTATGTAAATTATTTTTTTCCAACAGTCACTTGAATATTCCACCAAGCATTCGTAAGGAATAACAGGCTCCAAATAATTCCTTCGTTTTAATAACACAAAAATTCACAAAACCACAACCTGACATGAAATACTGGTGATTTAATCACCAGTATTTCATGTCAGGTTGTGGTTTTGTGAATTTTTGTGTTATTAAATCGAAGGAATTATTTGGAGCCTGTTATACTTAATGCTTGGTGGAATATTCAAGTGACTGTTGGAGGACAGCCCTTTATGGTACAACGACGGAGGTTTTTTCTTATTTATAATAGTGTAACGAAGTGGAGTGTTTTGTGGTAAATTATTTTTTTGTAAAACCTAATGAGATATGAGAGAGAGAGATATTAATATCTGCTGTTAAATGCAAGGTGCAACTAAAGCCAGATCCTTGGCACAGAGGACTGTAGCCCTGACTACTCCCTAGATGACCTGTGTTCTAAAGGTGACCTAGGTGCTGGTGGAGCCAGTCTGGGATGGAGAGAGGAATGATGGGAAAATATATACTTGCTTCTCCCCTGAGGAAGATGAAGAAGTATCTCTGGGGTGTGCAAACAATCTAGGACCTTTAGTGGAGACTGGTGATTGAACAGGACAGGTCTGGTTGTAATAGGCCCAGAGCATGTCACAAACATTAAGCATTCATCATTTGAATGTCAACAGAATATGCACAAAGGAATGAGCTACAGCTTAAAGGGAAAATCCTCTGATGGCTGCAAGGATAATGTCCACACCATTTCACTGTTTCTGAAGTATGGCAGTTGATTAAATAATTGGCAGGCATGGGAGAAAATAAAAACAAAAACAGTGGGGGCATCTACCTGAAACAGACTAAGTGAAAAGTACACAGCAATGTTTTATTTATTTATTTTTTTAATTTCTTCAAATGAGGGTTTATTAGATACATATCCTATGTATAGCAGTGACTGTTGAGGGATGCCAGATACAGCAGGATGACAAGTTACTATTTTAAAGGACTAATATGGATGCAGGTTTGTCCCCTGAGGTCCAACTTTGCAAGGATTGTTTTTGTGAGCCAGAATATATGAAATTACATTTCCTGCAATTCACAATGCAAAACTATCCATTTTATATGGGGAGGTTTGATGCAATACCCCCTCATGATGTTGGGGATGACACTCACACCCAAATGTGAGGTTGCTTTATTTCAGGATAAGGGATACGATGACTTTGTTATGACATCACTTTGGTCATTTGGACTTTTAAAAAATGGCGATGACATGGTACCCTCACCAACTATTGTAGAGAAATGAAAGTAATAGATTACAGCTTGCTACACTGTTGCAGGATGTAATTTCAGTCACTGCTGATTACTGAGAAGGGATACTGAAACAGAGGCTGTGCTTACCTGGTGAATAATCAATAGGTTCATAGGTGGGTACTAGGCTATCTGCCCGAAGGCATTTATAAGCCTAGCCAGAATGTGTTGGCTTTCACCATCCCCTTAGATTAGTTCCCTGTGCCTCTGTCCAGCAGAGCCATTGAAGTGATCCCCGAGGTAAACTTCCTGTTTCCCATCCACTCGTCAAGGTTTCTTTTGAAGAGTGTTAGCGAGGAGCTCTGCCTAATGGAGACTGGGATCTTGTTCCAAAGCATGGGAAGTCTCTGGGACAGGAATCTATCCCTCCAGCATGTCCTATTTATTGTTGTGGTGAGGTATAGATCCTTAGAGCATGTGGCTCGAGGGGATAAGGTTTTCTTTGGATGGAGCATGTTCATCAATTCTGGGTTGGACATTGCCTTGTATGTCAGGCAGAGATCACCTCTGAGTAGGCGGTATGCAACAGAGTACAAATGGAGTTTCTTCAGTCGAGCTGCATAGAGCATCTGTTTGAGGTCATTGATCCTCTTGGTGAGGTACTTCTGTGGTCTTTCCAGCTGTTGCAGGTGTCTTGTAAGGTACATCCCAAATGGGGTGTTGTACTCTAAGATGGGTCTGATGAGTGATGAGTAGAGGGGCACAATGACCTCTTTTGATCAGGATGCAAACCCTTTTGTGATTAGGTGGGCCACGTAGAAGGATTTTCTAACCACTTTGGCAATGTGATTATCAAAGGTGAGATTACTATCTACTTGGGTCCCTAGATCCTTATTACGTCTTCCGTATTTAGGGGACTACCAACTATGTGGTAGATTGTGGGTACTTTTTTCCAGAGGGGATGACGATGCACTTTTTGGCATTTAGCTTGAGGCCATGATTTTGACACCAGGTATCCGTCTCAGTGAGACCCTTTTGGAGGATGTCTGTGTCAGCCGGAGAGTCAATTATAGCCCTAGTTTGCAGTCATCTGTGAACCTGGTCAGCCATAGTCCTCCTGTGCTTGTCTGTACCTCTGAGAAGTATATGCCGAACAGAAAGGGTCCTAGGACCAAGCCCTGGGGAACACCAGTTGTAACCGGTTTAGAGACAGACCTAGCTCCCATAACTCTCACCATGTGGGTTCTGTCCGTGAGCCAGTTGGCAACCCATCTTGTGATGTAGGGGTTTATGTTCAGGCTGGTGAGCTTATCTATAATACCAGAATGGGGAATGATGTCGAAGGCCTTAGCAAGGTCTAGGTAGGTTGTGTGTACCACCTTTCCCTCGTCTATATCCTTGGTAACTGTCTCAAAGAAGTCCACCAGGTTTAGGAGGCATGATCTGCCCTTAACAAAGCCAAACTGGGTAGGGTCCAGTGTTTGGAGATTCCCAATGTCTCTGTTAATGAGTTCCATAATGATGCGCTCCATAGCCTTGCACACCAAGCTAGTCAGGTTTATAGGGCGATAGCTCCCGGGGTCTGTTGTGGCTCCACCTTTGTGGAGTGGGATAACCATTGCTGTGCGCCACTCTATGGGTATGTAGCCTGTGGAGAGGCTGAATTTGAACAGTGTGTTTAGGTGAGAGGTTAGTTTGTCTTTGCGCTTGTGTAGGACACAGCCTGTGACACCATCCGGTCCCATTGATGCTGTGTTTTTGGCTTTGGAGAGGGCTGTTTTAACCTGAGTGTCTGTGATTTCAGGGACACTACATTCTTCTGGTATGGTTATGGGCCCTTTAAGGGGTGAGAGGGGGGTAAAGTTTGCGCTGTCTTCCAGGATGTTGGTGATATCGGTCAGTTCAGTGTATTTGGTGCCATTCTGCACTAACTCTGAGCAGATCTGAGCATTGCCACTTAGATTCTTGACATAGCTAAAGAATGCCTTGTGGTTATCTTTGGAGTCCTTGGCAATTTTTCTTTCAAAGGTCGCCTTGGATGATTTTATGAGGGATCGTAGTTTCTTGCTGATACTAATCAGGGATGTCTTCCCTTCTTGGGATTTTACTCTTTTCTGTACTAGTTTCCTCCTTCTATTGTATAGCTTGTTTATGGCAGGAGTCCACCAGACTGGTTTCCTTTTCTTGGAGGAATGAGTCTTGGTTTTGCTTGGGATGGCACGATCCATGCATTCTTGTAGCTGCCCGTAGAATGCATTAGTAAAGGATTTTGCAGCTTAGACAGTGTTATCCTTCAGCATGGGGGCTTTGAAACTTTCCACCTCGGTCTTAAGTAACGTGAAGTTTGCTTTTGAAAAGTTTTTCATGGTAGCTTTCTTGTCTGGGGGTGGGGGCGGAATATGGATATCCAAAATGATTTGTTTATGGTCAGATCTAACCAGCAAGGGGTTGACCTCTGGTATGGAACACCGGTCGCCCATGTTGGTGATGACCAGGTCTAATATGTTGTCATCTCTGGTGGTAGTGTTGACCAGTTGTACCAGGGCATTTGATATTATAAATTCTAGGAAAAGTTGGGCAAGGGAGTTAGTACTTGAGTAGTTCTCCCAGTTAATGTTTGGGTAATTGAAATCACCCAGTATTAGGGTGTTTGGTAAGACCTTTATGTTTCCCAGTGTTTCCAGAAATGCAGAATGGGGGTCCTGGGACATGGTGGGTGATCTGTAGCAAGCTACAATTTGAATTGCAGTTTTGCCCATTGTTAGTTGCACGTAGATGATCTCTAAAGCATCGTGCTGTGCCACTAACCTGGAGGTGTGGGTATCCTTGATGAATATGGATACGCCCCCGCCTTTTGTATTTCGGTTTGGGTTCTGTGGCCAAAATGTATGGCATGAGTTGTAGCCTGGTAGTGCTGGTGTGCTCTCTGGAGCCTTAAACCAGGTGTTTGTTACTGCACATATATTGATTTTCTCCATACTGAGGAGTGCCTCGAGTGCGTGCATTTTGAGGTTTAGACTTCTGGCATTGAGTAGCATTACCCTCAGTTTTTTGTTACTTGTGCTATTTACTGCGGTGGGTTTGTCTTTTGAACCTTGCCTAAAAAAGGCACTATGGGGGTGGCAAGAGCCTTGGCAAGTATTCGAAAGCCTAAGGGTGACAGGTGCAAGCCGTCTCTAGTGAAGCAGTGTGGCTTGTCGAGCATGCCATCCCAGGTGGACAGACACTGGATCCCATTTGAATGACACCAGAAACTTTGCCAATTGTTGAAATCGAGATTTCTTTTCTTTATACCATGGTATTATTCTTGGTGAGGGCAGGATGCTTCTCAGGGACTGGGTCATCCCGGCCTGGGCTATGTGATCAGAGAGTTCTTCCATGTATCTTTTTATGTAGTCTAGAGAGGTATGGCTCAGGTCATTCGCATCAACATGGACAATGACAGACTCATATTTGTACTTGTTCTGGAGTGACCTGAGTGCTTGTGTTATGTGGCGGATCATGGCACCCGACAGGCAGCTAACAGTAACCTTCTCCTTATTGAGCCTAGTGTGTGGGACGTCAGTGTGCCTGACTATAGAGTCACCTATTACTAGTATGTTGGGTATGTTATTTTGCCTTAAGGCCTATGATTGCATGGCACAATGGTTTTGTGAAGTATGTGTTTCATGGTTTGTGTTGGGGGTGGAGGTTGCTTGGATGTTTGCTTTGGAGGTCTCTGTTGGTTTTGCAGATTTTTATTTAGAGCCTCTGGATATGTTTCCATTTATTTATGTGTATTTTTTGCCGGTGCTGGTTTACTGGGTCTATTTAAGACTGTGGTGTGATGCAAGTATTTCCCTTCTCCTCTTGACTATCTGATTTATAGCACTTTGTGTACTGTATATTTTTCTAGCTAGTTTCACTGTGTGTGAGGTATTAACTGGAAATTGTCCACTTTTATTAAGCATCTGTTGGGTTGTTTGTTTCTGATAACTTGTTGCAGTTAAACTCTTTTTCTACAGGCTCCTTTAGCTGTTTAAAACTTTCATTTAAAGGCTCACTGCTGCTTTTCTGCTGTGAGAAACATTTCTGCAGTTTGTTTCTAAGTAGTGGGGATATCTGTAGCATTGTCCATATTCAGGCTTGTATTTGGGCCTAGTGTTTGTGGAGGCTGTGTGTCTGAGCACATATTCAGGGACATCTGGCCTTAGCCAAAGCCATCAGGCATTTCAGTGAGAGAGAATTGTTTAAGGTCATTGGCTGACTGAGGTCACCTGGACTACAGCTTAGACTAAGCACCTCAATGGTTCTCTTGAGCTTTTTTTCTTAAAAGTGGTCTCAGGTTTCAACTTTCTGTTACCTAACAAGTTAAGTTGTGAGTTTCTGCCATTTCACACTGAACTGATCGAAGGAAGGACACTGAGGAAACTCGGAACTATAATATATAACATTAAGTATCCTGTTTTTTTGCTTTTTATGTTCTTTATTTATTTGTTATTTATAGCACTTTGTGTACTGCATATTATTCTTGTAGTTTCTGTGTGTGTGAGGCATTAAATGAAAATTGTCCACTTTTATTAAGCATCTGTTGGGTTGTTTGTTTCTGATAACTTGTTGCAGTTAAACTCTTTTTCTAGAGCCTCCTTTAGCTGTTTAAAACTTTCATTTAAAGGCTCACTGCTGCTTTTCTGCTGTGAGAAACATTTTTGCAGTTTGTTTCCCACCCTCCGTCCCTATTGGTATGGTGTTTTTATAGTTGGTGGCTTTGCAGTTGCCAGTCCCTAGTGTAAATTTGATCTGGGACCCTCCTCCCAGTCTAGTGTCATTAACTCATTCTACCAGTACAGGGAGAACATTTGAGAAGGCCAATTAGCTTAGTTTCTGCTACTCCTTTCTCTCTTTCCACTAAAAAAAAAAAAAAAAAAAAAAAATAAAAAATTTCTAAGCTTGTTTCCTTCCTTTCCTGTGGGTAGTCTAGCCTGGATATAGATTTGCTGTGTCCAGGAATATTTGTAGGCTTCTAGGCCCCCAAGCCTTTCTGTGTTGGAGGGCAGCCTTCTAGCTTAATTTTGTTTCTTAGAACTAGCCAGTATTTTGTTTTGGCACTCATCTGTTTCTTTGATCTCAGCACTTGTTCAGAACTTATTGTAAGCACTAAATAAGTTACAAATTACTACAGCACTCAACTTTCCTCACTGTCTAGAGGAAAACAGTTTCTAGTACTTAACAAATAAGCACCTATCCAGGCATGTCTAAGGGTCAGCTCCTGGTGTTTTCTCCTGTCTACCTGATGAATCTGGGCATCTTGGGGCAATGCAGTAATTGCCTCATGTACACAGACAACCCTCTCCTACCACCCAACACTACAACCTGTGAGAGATGCGCTTATATAGCCAAACTGGAAGCAAGGCTCTCTTCACCCAAGACTGGACTAGACAGTCAAGAGGAGAAGGTAAACACTTGCACCACACCACACTCAGCACATAGTCCCTCAAAACCTACACCACCAAAACACACACATAGAAACACAAAACACACACCTACATTCGCGGAGGCTCTCAGAAAAAACCTGCCCAAGCAACAGAGACCTCCAAAGCAGAAACACAAGCAACCTCCACCCCACCAACACAACCCAAATGACACATAGCCCACAAACTCAGTGTGCCACTCAACCACAGCCCATAAGGCATAACAACGTACCCAACACTCTAGTCATAGGTGACTCTATAGTCAGGCACACTGATGTTCCACTCACCAGGCTAAACAAGGAGAAAGTTACTGTCAGCTGCCTGTCGGGTGCCAGGATCCGCCACATAACGCATGCACTGAGGTCACTCCACAACAAGTACAAATATGAATCTGTCATTGTCCATGTTGGTGTGAATGACCTGAGACGTACTTCTTGGACTACATGAAAAGGGACATGGAGGAGCTGTCCGATCTTGTAGCCCAGGCAGGTATGACCCTACCCCTGCGTAGCATCTTGCCACTTGCCATCACCCAAAATGATACCACAGTACAAGGACAAAATGATTGACTTCAACAATTGGCTAAGCTTCTGGTGTCATTCTAAGGGGATCCAGTATCTGTCTGCCTGGGATGACATGATCGACAAGCCACGATGCTTTGCCAGAGATGGCCTGCACCTGTCGCCCCTGGGATTCTGGCTACTGGCTAAGGCTCTAGCCACCCCATAGTGTCTTTTTTAGGCAAGGTTCAAATAACAAATTCACCACCCTAACAGGTACAGGCAAGAAGAATCTGAGGGTATTGCTACTTAATGCTAGAAGTTTAAACCTCAAAATGCACTCTCTCAAGGCACTCCTTAAAATGGAGAATATCGACATCTGTGCAGTGACAGAGACCTGGTTCAAGGGTCCAGAGAGTACCCCTGCATTACCAGGCTATAATTCATACCACACCTTTCGGCCACCTAACCTGGACCAAAATACTAAAGGCGGAGGCATGTCCATATTCATTAAGGATATCTACACCTCCAGGCTAGTTGCTCAGCATAATGCATCCGAGATTATTCAAGTGCAACTAACTCTGGGCAAGACCGGAATCCAAATTGTAGCTTGCTACAGATCCCCCACCATGCCCCAGGATTCCCACTCCTCATTTCTTAATACACTGGGAAATATTAGGGTACAACCTAACACCCTAATAATGGGCAATTTCAACTACCCTACCATTAACTGAGAAAACTACTCATGTGCCAACTCTTGTGCTCAACGTTTTTTGGAATTCATAAATTCCAATGCCATAGATCAACTTATCCACACCCCCACCAGGGGCAGCAATATCCTAGACCTGGTTATTACCAACATGGGCAACCGGTGCTCCACACCAGAGGTCAATTCCTAGTTGGTCAGATCTGACCACAAGCTAATCACCCTAGACATCCACATCCCTCCCACACCCCCCATTAGGGAAACCACAGTAAAAAATTTCTCCACAGCCAACTTCACGCTTCTTAAGACAGAAGTGGTAAACTTCACGACACCCATGCTGATGGACAATAGAGGTATGACTGCAGAATCCTAAATAAATGCACTTTATAAGCACTTACACGAGTGCATGGATCATGCAATCCCTAACAGAACCAAGATGCTATCCTCCAAAAAAAGGAAGCCAATCTGGTGGTCCCCTGCCATAAACAAACTCTACAACAGAAGAAAGAAACTGTTGCAAAAAAGAGTAAAATCCCATGATTGGAGAAACTCCCTGGTCAGCCTCAGTAAGAAGCTGAGATCCCTCATAAAATCCTCCAAAGCTAGTTATGAAAACAAAATCGCCACTGACTCTAAAGACAACCACAAAGCATTCTATAGCTATTTCAAGAATCTCAATGGCAACACTCAGATCTGCTCTGAGTTACAGCACAATGGCACTAAATATACAGAACCAACTGATATTGCCAACATCCTGGCAGATAAGTTCAGTGCTAATTTTACCCCCCTGTCATCCCCTAAAGGGCCCATCTCTGTACCGGAAGAATGCAAAGTTCCTGTAATCATGGCTGCACAGGTAAAAAACACACTATCCAAAGCCAAGAACACAGCATCCATGGGACCTGACGACATCCCAGGCTGTGTTCTACATGAACTACAGAACGAACTGGCACCCCACCTAAGTACCATGTTCAATCATAGTCTCACCTCAGGCTATGTGTCCACTGAATGGCGCACAGCGACAGTGATCCCACTCCACAAAGGGGGAGCCACCACAGACCCCGGAAACTACCGCCCCATTAACCTAACGAGTCTGGTCTGCAAGGCTATGGAACGTATCATCATGGAACTTATAAACAATGACATTGGTAATCTCCAAACTCAGGACCCCACCCAGTTCGGGTTTGTAAAAGGCAGATCATGTCTCCTAAACCTGATAGACTTCTTTGAAGCAGTCACCAAAGCCGTAGATGAGGGTAAGGTGGTTCACACAGCCTATCTAGATCTCGCCAAGGCTTTCAACACCATCCCCCACTCTGGAATTATAGATAAACTCACTAAACTAGGTATAAATCCCTATGTCACAAGATGGGTTGCAAACTGGCTCACTAACAGAACCCACACTGTGAAAGTAGCAGACTCCAAATCCAACTTCAGACCAGTGACAAGTGGAGTACCACAGTGTTCAGTCCTGGGTCCTCTCCTGTTTGGTATCTACTTCTCTGAAGTACAGGCCAACACAGAAGGTCTTTGGCTAACAAAGTTCGCAGACGACTGCAAACTAGGAGCCATAATCAAAACTCCAAAAGATGTGGACATCCTACAAAAGGGCCTCACTGAGACAGATGCCTGGTGTCAAAGCCATGGCCTCAAGCTCAATGCCAAAACGTGCATTGTCATCCCTTTTGGTAAAAACTCAGTACCCATAAACTACCACATAGGTGGTAGTCTACTTAACACCAAAAGTGTGATAAGAGACCTTGGGACACAGGTGGACAGCATTTTCTCCTTTGATAATCACATCGCCATAGTAGCCAGGAAATCCTTCTGCGTGGCACACCTCATCACAAAAGGTTTCTCATCCAGGAAAAAAGAGGTCATTGTTCCCCTCTACTCATCACTCATTAGACCCATTATAGAGTACAATGCCCCTTTTGGTATGTACCTCACAAGACATCTACAACAACTGGAAAGGCCACAGAAATACCTCACAAAGAGGATTACTGGCCTCAAAGAGATGCCCTATGCAGACCGTCTCAAAAAACTGCAGTTTTACTCCGTTGCATATCACCTACTCAGAGGCGATCTCTGCCTAACACACAAAGCTATGTCAAACCCAGAGCTTTTAGACATGCTCCACTTAAAGAAATCCCAATCCCTACGAGCTACACGCTCTAGGGACTCAAACCTCATCACCACAATAAACAGAACATGCTGGAGGGATAGATTCCTGTCCCAGAGACTTCCCATACTCTGGAACAAACTACCTATCTATATCAAACAAAGCTCCTCATTAGCACTCTTCAAGAAAAATCCTGATGATTAGATGGGAGATAGGAAATTCACCCCGGGGATCACTTCTGTGGCTCTGCTCGACAGTGGCACAGGAAAATCATTTTCTTGGGTGGCGAAAGCCAGAGTACCTTTGGCTAGGCTTATATAGGCCCTAGGGCCAATAGCCTAGTACCTACCTATGAACCTATGAACCTATGATCCAGTCTTGGGGTGAGAGATCTTAGCCTCTAGTTTGGCTGTTTAACTGCATCTCTCGCATTTATTACTGTTTGGTGGTAGGAGGAGGGGGATGTCTGTGTACATGAGGCAGTTGTAACATTGCCTCAAAATGGCCAGGTTCACCAGTTGGACTGGAGAGTACACCTGAAACTGTCCTTTGGACATGCCTGGATAGGTACAGTGAACTGTTTTACTGGATGGCTGGTAGGTCAAATAGAGAGCCTTGTCCTTCTGTACAGTACAGGAGGGTCTAGTGCTAGGGTTTATAAGTGCTTGCTATAAGTTTTGAGCAAGTGCTGGGCTGAGAAATGAATGGCTTGAGTGTTTAAGTTGAAAGTTTGTCAAGGGAAAAATTGAAGAGGAGACTTTGTGGAGCCTGGAATAGTTTTACCCCAGCTAACCGGCGCTGCCCGGTGAGCAAAACCGGGCAAATATGGTATTTATAGCAGGGAAATGAAAGAGATAGAAATTAGCCCAGAATTGCCAATAAACTACTAATTTCTGGGCTGAAACCACTCCTCCAGGGATAGATAGGCTGCTCAAAGCACCCCTCTTTCACAGGTGAACAGAGAAACTTCCTTCTATCCAAGTAATGTATGGGCAAACACAGATTTGTAACACAGCCCTGAATTCAGCACTAACCTGAAAACTGGACTATACTAGCTTAGAAAGGTGGGAAACAAGTATATATATATATATATATATATATATATATATATATATATATATATATATATATATATATATATATATTTTTTTTTTTCTTTTTTTTTTTTCAGAAAATAAAGCAGATACACTCAAAAAAACAGTTTAAAAGCACAGAAAGGGATACTTATTGTTATATATCGCAGGTCAGAGTTGTAGTCAATGCCTCCAGTAATAAAGTAGGAAGAAACACAAATACAGTAAAAGCAGATGAATAAAGTGCAATATATATATATATATATATATATATATATATATATATATATATATATATATATATATATATATATATATATATATATATATATATATATATATAAAACAATAGAAAATAAACAAACTGATTTAAGCAAGTTACCCAATCAACCAGTAAAAAGCTCAAAACTGAACCCTGTTCCAGCAGTCTTCAATCAGACAAGTTCTAACTGCTCACCCCTGCTTACTAGGGTGCAGGGGTACCTTCTCCCAAAAAAGATGGCCTGGATCAGTGCTCAAGTTATACAAACAAAGCTAGATTCAGCAGGCCTGAATCTGGTCTATGCTACAGCAACAAAGTGCACCAATTTCAGAAAGAAACAGTTCAAATAAGCAGTTACAATAAGCCTGTGACCAGAAATTCCCAGCTCAGAAGGGCAGAATCCGGCCTCTCCTCCCACAAGAGTGCAGACCACAAACCTTCTTAATGTAGAATAACTGCTCAACTTTATACAAAGAAAGCTAGATTCAGCAGGCCTGAATCTGGTCTATGCATCAGCAACAATACGGACCAATTTCAGAAAGAAACAGTTCAAATAATCAGTCACAATAAGCCTGTGACCAGAAAGTCCCAGCGCAGAAGGGAAGAATCCAGCCTTTCCTCCCACAGGAGTGCAGACCACAAACCTTTTAATGTAGAATAACTGGCCTGAAGCCCAAGTGCTTAAGCCAGAACTAATACTCTTTTAGAATAGAAGACACTGGGCCTTCAATCAGCAATTCCCAGCTTAGAAGGATGTAAGCTACCTGTCCTGCCACAACAGTGCAGACCACAAACCTTAATGTAAAACAGCCTGTATGAAGCCCAAGTGCTTAAACCAAAAGACTTAGAATAACAGTTACAATTTAATCAGGCTACGACCAAGCAGTAATAAATGCAGCAGAATAAAATTGAGTACTTTTTAGAAAAGCAAAATAAAGTAGGAGGAAACACAAATACAGTAAAAGCAAATAAATAAAGTGCAAAAATATATATATTTTTTTTTTAGTGCAAGAAGAGTGGAAGAAAGAACCTAAGTGGGCTGGCCTTCTCAAATCTTCTCTCTGTATTAAGTAGAGTGAACACTAGACTCAGAATATGTTCTCACTGTACTCAGTTAAGTGAGCAAATGAGATGGACCCTAGAGGAGTGTTCTAATACAGACTTACAGGAGGGGCGGGCAATTCCAGAGCCACCAACACTAATACCAGCGCAAGAACACGGAGGGTGGGTGGAGAATTAACTGCAGAGAGATCCACATCACACTGTTCAGAAACACACAATTAGGAAACAGAAAAAAAAATGAAAATATAGTATTTTTAAAACTGCAAGTTTGTACTTCACTACTGCAAGTTTCACTTAGCTTCAGCTTGTAATGCAGATGTTTGTAGCCAAGCAAGTCTCTCAGGAGTTGAGCATAAAATGATTTCTCAAACTTTGTGGCTAGCACTTCAAGTACAGAGGAATCCCTCTAGGCTATTAAATATCAGATAACAAAGAAGTGATACCAACACCCCCTCTACAGAAAAATAACTGCAGAGAGACACACGGCACACTGTTCAGAAACACACAATTAGGAAACAGAAAAAGATGAAAGTACAGTACTTTTAAAACTGCAAGTTTGTACTTAACAAAAGACTAAAATTCACTACTGCAAATTTCACTTAGCTTCAGTTTGTAATGCAGATGTTTGTAGCCAAGCAGGTCTCTCAGGAGTTGAGCATAAAATTATTTCTCAAACATTGTGGCTAGCACTTAAAGTACAGCGGAATCCCTCTAGGCTATTAAACAACTTAATAATGTAGTTTCTAGTGTTACGGGTATGCTAGTTCTGTGCCAAAAGGCATATGTACACATGGTTGATCAGGTCTGTAGGTAATCCCCATATAGAATAAATATTCCATTTAAGTTGACCTCTTATTTGTGAAAATGTTAAGCCCATAGGAATGGATCAGCAAGATAGAGGCAAAGTGCTTATGGGGTTGTATAGTACATGTACTATTCTGCACCGAGAGAATTTTCTTCAAAAACACCCATGTATCAGTACACTGCATTTTTCAGCCAGTAGTGAAAGGCTATCAGTAGCAACTGTCTACAAAAAATACTTGAACCAACAGTCTCAAGAAAACTCTGTCTTCAAAGTCTCAGAAGTGACCTCCCTAGTGGCGGAGCCTGAATGGCTAACTGAAAGCAGCAGTATTTTAGAGCTCCATATAACTAGTTAAATAAGACAGGAAAAAAATATTCTTTTTTTTCTTCAAAGTATACAATCTTATAGATATACGACTAATTTACATAATTAGAAACTTTGGTGATGTTTTACAAATAATTTCCTGTCAAAAAGCTTGGAGATATATTCACTTGTTAAAATGAGCAACTCAAGAAATTCTCACCAGGATGGTATGCTGCCTTAAAGAAGAAACTACAACAGATGGCATCTACCCTGAAGGAGTTGTCTTTGAAGATGGATGATTTTAAAGAGAACCTAGAAAATCTTAAAACAAGCTGTCAAAAACAGGCTGACACCCTCAAGGAAATGCTACAACAACACTAGACAAGGATAACAGGAATAGAGGTTTCTATAAATGACTTAGAAAGCAGACTTAAGGAAGAGGAAACACAGAAAGAACTGCTTCTTAAACAAAACACTTGGTTGGTTAATAAAATAGATGACTTGGAAAATAGGGACAGGAGAAATAACACCAGGATTTTTGGATTACCTGAAAACACAGAAGGTGAGGATATTATTTCCTTTTTATCAAGCTGGATCCCTGACTTTTTAAACTTAAAATAAGGACTTTCCTTTGGCACTGAAAGGGAGCACTGAGCTCTTGGGAAACCTGCCACTAATTCAAACTCTCCTCCTAGGTCAATAATTATCAAATTTCTTTCATACTTGGACAAGGAACTGATTTTAAGATCTGCTTGGAGGAAGGCACCTCTAAAATATAAACAGAGCCTGATAAGATTTGATAACAACCATTCATCAAGAATAATGGAACAAAGGAAAAAAGTGTGGCCAATGATAAAGTTTCTGAAACAAAATAACATCAAGGCACAACTTGCATATCCCAGCTAAGATAAGAATACCGTATGCCAATGAGATGAGGACTTTTATTGACTTAGAGGAAGCCTCTTCATTTATTAAAACTAATAATGTAATTACTTTACCAGAAGATATGGATTGGATGTCACCTTCTCTCAAGAGAACAAAAGAAACAAATGTCTGGACAGATGTCAAAAAGAAGAAGCAAAAGATTGATACTGTTACAGTCAAATCTCTCAAAACATCTGCTATGATATGAATTGTTTTAACATTACTTTAAAGGACCAATTTTACTGCTTGGAATTTTACAACAACAAGGTAATTAACTACTGGAATCTTTATCTATATTTTTTGAAAATAGATGACACATGAGAGTTTTCACATTACCTCAGGTATGTAAAACAGGGTACTTTTCGTTCACAGAAGGAGGGTTATATAGTACATAAAATATTTATACTGTAAATCAACATACATACATAGTATATGTGTATTTTCTCTTAATTTTCTCTTTTCTTTCTCTCTCTTCTCTATTTTCTCATTATTTATTTTAACTGCATCATCTCCCTTTCTAAATTCTCTCCTATTTACTATACTAATATAGTCTGTATATATTTAATAAATCACTATCTATACATAGATAAATAATAGTCTAAAATAATCTAGTTTTAAGGTAGACTAATTGGAATAGTGAACTTAATTAATTGTTATTACAATATTTATTAGATTATGATAGTCACTGTTATGCTTATTGGGAATGGGGACATGTTCGTGATTAACTCTGAAATGTTCAGTTTATATACATATATCCTTTCAATTATTTCCTTTTAGTATTAACAAATATAAAAAAAAGAGAGAGAGAAAAATGTACTGTTGGTTATGAGAAGTGAAGCTTTCTTCACATTCTATTTGTGTTGCCATAGCAACAGTAAACAATTGCTGCAGTTTCTAAGGACACTGTGAACCTGCGAAGTGCATTTAGCCTCACAGATAACAAATAATAAGAAAAAGTAATGTTGTTTAGTTATTAAAATGATAACCTAAGCAAGGTAAAATAAATACATAATAAGACTATTTGTAAATATTTTATGATTTATCCTCATACGATTACATATTCCTGGAAACACAACTGAAATGTTCCTAAATGACATGTGCACTTAAATGTAGCTGCTTGATTTAAAGGTATTACTCAATTTAACACGCTGATTCCACAAGCTGTCTACACTGTAAAAATTACATTTTATATGTTATTTGAATTTGACAGACTCTAGAGCACATGAAAAGATACATACTACTTTTTGCAACATGTTATCTTTAAGCAATAACCCATGCCTGGGTGTGGGTAATGCTGGATTTACCCACAGTTGGTGTGGTTTGGTCACGAAGGCGAAGCCCGAATGGCCAGACAAAGAAAACCGTGGGCAAATCCAGCATTACCCACACCCAGAATTGGGTTATTGCTCTTATACAATGACATTATTTAAGAAAAAAAAATACTTACTTTTCTTAAATAATGGCATTGTATAATGCCTTTCCGCAGCTGTCCGGTATTCTGCAGTAGTTCTGATGTACTGTGCATGCGTATGCTTACGAAGTACATCAGAGCTGTGTGTGGAAGCAATGGAGAAAGGAAAATCTCAGTTGGTTTTTAAAAGGTGTTTCACTATGTTAAGAGAGCTTAACATAGCGAGATAACTTTAAAAAAAGCAATGGAGAAAGGAAGATCTTAATTGCTTTTTTTTAAAGATATCTCGCTATGTTAAACTCATTTAACAGCGAGATTACAGCAACAGAGCTGTTCCATTCTCCATTGCTACCAAAAACACAAAAAAATGAAGACTTATACTAATGGAAAAAGTCCAGGCGACCAGATCTTTTCCATTAGTATAAGCCGGATTTACAACAGGCATGCTGACCAATCAGCATGCACGTTTTGGAATATTAATGGGGGGGGTCATTGTATAATTGCAGTTACCTCACACTCTGTACAAATTCACTTGGCAACTGATAGCTATTCATTTAAAATATCAGTTTAAATATTAAATGTGCCCTTGAAATGCTATAGACATTTTGACAAAATATAATCTGAACTGTAAATTGAATGACTTGAAAGAAGTGAAGTAATGCATAGATTTCAAAGACAATTCTTGACACTACAGTATAAGTAAAAATGTATATTCACAAGGAAGTATTGAAATGTTTTAGCCTTCCAGTTAAAATAGCTTACTGTCAACATTTTGCGATATCAGAAAGTTTGAAGAGCTAGGAAATTACTATTATTTGTCTTTATAATGATTATTATACAGATGTTAGACTCTACTTTGTGTAATGAATTGTGACATATGTTTATGAGGAAAAGCGGACTCACTTACTCACATTGGACTACACATTCCTGGAAACTCAACTGAAATATCCCCAAATTACTTGTGAATTTAAATGAAACTGCCTGATTAATAAGCATAACTTACTATAACAACCTGAATCCATAAGCTATCTGCTCTATACATGCTACATTATATATGTCACTTGCATATGACAGTCTTTAGAGCACATGAAAAAATACATATTATTTTTGCAAATTGCTATATTTGCACTGACCATACATTCTAAACTAACTCAACTGGCAACTGACAAGTTATTTATTTGAAACATCAGTCTAAATATTAATTGTGCCCTTGAAATATTGTTGCCGTTTTGACAAAACAAAACCTGAACTGAAAAAGGAATGATCTGAAGACGTGAAGTATTGTACAGATTTCAAAGACAGCTATTGACACTACAATATAAGTAGAAATGTATACATGCAAGGAAAAGTTGAAATGCTTTACACTTTTAGTTAAAATACCTTATTGTTAACTTTTTGCTTTATCAGAAAATTTGAAGAGCTAGGAAATTATTCTAATTTGTCTTTATAATGTTTACTAAAGTGATGTTAGTCACTGACTTGTTTAATGGATTGCGAGTCATGTACAAAATGGACTACTGAATGTTATTTCTGTTCACCTATGTTTGCTGAATTTCTTTTATTAGTACTGATTTAAAACAAGGGAAAGAAAGGGAAGGGAAATCTCTATTTTTGGTCAAGGGAGGAGAGGCTTAAGAGTATTCTAACTGCCCCGAGAACTCTCTAAGATGCTCTAAACACTAGTTGATTAATATTTACCTATGGTAAGTCTTGATTACCATATGGGTATCTACACATTCATTCTAGACCTGATGTGATTACCCATTCTGGAAGCAGGAGGTGCCCTATGCAGGGTGGAAATTGTACGGGTGTTCATAGTTCATTCTTAGACTCTGCTTTGTAAATCTATAAATATGTAAAAGCACTGCACACTAGAATGTAGGGCACCTCTACTCAGAGTCAAGATACCACTAATAAGCCATGTCTTTTCATAAGTGTAAGTTGAAGTTGGTGAGCTGAAGAGTGGGAAAGTAAAGGAAGACAGTACACCTACAGTAAATTCATATTTCATTGGTAAGGACTCATTGTCTCCTATAGAGTCCTTTTAGTCAAATTATTTTAATAATAATCTATTTGTTGTTGGCTTATTTAGTGTATGCTCCTCTGCTCCTCTGTTGCATTTAATTTATCCAAAATGTTTGGGATTTCTTAAGCGTAACTAAATATTGGATATTTTCTAAGTCAACATAATTGATTACACTACTAACATTCCATCCTGATATATAAAATACTATAGAATAATAAAATAATAATATAGAATTTCATATCTCTTTAAAGAAAATTCTCCATATAATAATTCAACATATGGAGCTCAGTTGATATTGTTGGTTAAAGGTATGAGTGATAATCCAATAGATCTATCTTTATCTATTGGATTAGGAATGACTTTCATTCCATGTTTATGGGAAATTCATATTTACTTGTATTTGATACTTCAGAATTAATGTTTTATAGAAGTACTTTTTAAAAGCCTGACCAGAATTTTACCCTACTTGTATTTAAAGAAGAAAGAACATTAAATTACACTCCCAAGTTTACACACATAAACATAACATTCAATGTTATCAGAGAATATGGTATAACTACTATAATCAAAAATAAAAAAAGAAGCAAAATGTTTCTTCCAACAATAACTTGAAATTGATTTAACATTCTTATCATTAAATACTAATGGCTTAAATAATGCAAATAAAAGATCAAACTTGCTAAAATATTTAGATCTAAATAAGGCACAAGTAGTATTTCTCCAGGAAACACATTTTAAGACTAATGATAGCTTTATTTGGAACCCTAAGGACTATACAGTCTTAGCTCAATCCTCCTATAGAACAAAGACAAAAGGAGTATCAATTCTCTGGAAGAAAAACATAATCATTCCAAAAGTTATTTATAAATATGAAGATAAAGAAGGTCTACTAGCGTTTGTTATAATTAAATTTAATAACAGAATATGGACCTTAGCTAATCTATATTGGTTCCCAGGAATTGGAGCAGGAATGGTTAAAAAAACTTAGATTTTATTTCCAACAATTATACAGGAAATCTTATACTGAGAGGAAACTTTAATTGTACCTTACAAGCTTTTGAAACCAATAAGAAGTCTTTTCGCATATCAACCATTTCAAAATCCTTAAAAAGATGGATTGATTCATTTCATTTAATAGACACTTTTAAAGTAAAAGATGATAAATCCTTATTATTTTCTCATAAAGACCATAGATTTGGAACACAAACCAGAATAGACAAATTATTCATAGTTCAAGATTTACAACCAAAAATCCTCAACCTCTCAATAGTTCCATGCCCCTTCTCAGATCATGACTCCCTGATAATGAAGCTCCAAACAGAGTTTAAACCTTTAATCCTCTCAACTAAAATTCCATCATATATCAAAAAATTAAAGAATTCAGACCCTGGATGTTGTCAGAACTACAATTATTTCTTGAAATTAATACTACAACAGAAATCAGTATAGTCATGGTTTGGGAGTCATTAAAAGTGTATTTATTTGGTAAGACCCTTAGCTGGTACAAAAACAAAGTTAGAGAGTGGGAATCTGAATCATTAGACTTGCAAACCAGACTCTTGACAGCAAAATCTAAAAAAAAAATCAGAATTGTCCAGAAGTCAAAAAAGAAATACATGAATTAAATAAAAAATATAAATGAAATTCTAATACACAAAACTTGTCTAGTCTTGGAAAAATTAAAAATAAACTCATTAGCCACCTCCCCCAGATATGTACATAACTTATCTACAAGAATTAAAATACAATCTAAAGCAAATAACATTAGTAGTATATATCATGAAATGAAAGGGAAAAAAGTATCAGATATAGGAGACATCCTTGAAGCATTTCGGTTCCATTATATGGAACACTTCAAAAAAGAAGATTTAGATACCAACCAAATAAACTTAGATACAAACCTTATCAATATAAAAAAAATCCAGAAAACTTAAAACTAGACCTACAAAAACCTATATCCTACAAAGAAATTGTTGACAAGATAAAATAAAGTAAATCTAACAAAGCTCCATGGATAGATGGTATAATTATGGAAATTTACAAACTCTTCCCTTCAACAGTAATCTCACTTTTTCATAAAACTTTGCTAGAAGTCCAGTCAGAAGCAAAAATACCACCCTCATGGAAATATTCTCTCATAACACCAATTCTAAAAGATAATAAACCATCAGACCATTGCACCTCATACAGACCTATATCATTACTGAATAATGATTACAAAATATTCATGTCAATCCTAGCTAACAGAATGAAAATTCCACTTTTAAAGACAATTAATAATGATCAAACTAGTTTTTTATATAACTGGCACACACATGATAATATTAAAAGGATGTTGTTGTGTCTTTTGGCTTTTCCCGGTTAGGGGTCGCCACAGCGGAACTCCGGTCCACTAATGATTGGCAGTGGATTTTTACGTGCTGAATTGCCATCCCTGATGCATAACCTTCAACAAAGGATACTTACTCTTATAGATTATGTGAATAAAGAAGCTAGAGAAACACTTGTAATCAGATTATACATAGAAAAAGCCTTTGATTCCCTCAAATGGGAATATCTATTTAAAACTTTAGCATTATTTGAATTTCCTCCTCCCTTCATCGTATTACTAAAAAACATATATATTAATAACTTAGCCTACATTAAATTAGGTCCTTTCATCTCAGAATCTATCCATATACAAAAGGTACTAAACAAGAATGCCCCCTTTCTCCTATTTTATTTGCTTTGGCTATAGAAATACTTGCAGAAATAATACAAAACAATCCAAGAATAAAAGGAATAGAAGTCTCTGACCAGTACATATCTAAAATAATGCTTTTTGCTGATGATATTTTATTAACCCTATCAAACTCCAGAGAGTCATTAGGAGAGCTAGAAGAAGTAATGGAGAAATGTTATAAGATTTTAGGTCTACACTTTAATAGATCAAAATAAAAATTTCTATTTTTAAATAAGAAAAAGAACTACAAGTTACAGATAAATCCATCATAGGAAAACATGAATTTACGCTAAATTATTTAGGAATAGTGTTTTACAAAAATATAAATGAAACAATATTAATAAATTATAAAAACAGTATTGAAACAATAAAAATATATATAGAAAAGTGGAACAAAATTATATTAACTTTTGAAGACAGATTGCAATTAATAAAAATGGTCTTATTGCCAAAAATACTATATGTAGCATTAGCAATACAGTTAATTCCTGAAAGATGCATTCTTAAAGAAATAAACTCATGTTTAATAAAATTTTTATGGTATCCCAAAAAGAATAGAGTAGCTCTAACTCATCACATTAGACCCTGGAAACAAGGAGGATTGAACTTCCCAGAAATAGAAACATATATAAAAGCATCTGTGCTTAAAACTACAATAGACTGGATAAACCCAAATTATTTTGCCAACTGGAAAGAATTAACAATGGCTATATTAACAAATGAATTTAATCTGTTAAAAAATTTTAATAGTAGACAAATCAAACAAACCCTGGTACATACTAAGCATAAGTATACAATATAATATAACAAAACCTTCTAAAACAACACTGATTAATCATTACACCAATTCCATTAGGAAACTTATCAATGCAAACATAGATCTAAAATGTTGGTTTGACCTTTTAACACCATTTACCATCACTAAGAACTTTCCTCACAAAATATATAGGGAAACAATAACCTCCTGGGAACAAAATGGATTCTTATGCTAGTTTCAATGTGTAAATAAATTAAATGTTTTAAATATACATATGAAAAAACTGCTTACAATATTCCAACACAGGACTGGTTAAACTTGCAAAGCAATCTAATGTACACTCAAGATTTATGCAGATTAATTAATAATTCCTCATTTAAAGATATTCCAAATCTAATAAGTTTTCTGTAAGAATTTATATATAATAGTTGTGAAAAAAAATTCCATTTCAAATGTATAGAAAGAGTTAATAACATATAAAACAATTCCCAAACCATCATACTGGCAGTTCTTAACAAAAGGTCAGTCATTGCAGTTAACAGAAGAAATTAAAACTAACATCTTACTATCAGTTAATTATACCTCTAACACACAGTACTGGAAAATATTTAACTGGAAATACTTACATAGAGCATTTTTAACACCAGATAGAATTAAAAAGATCAGTACTACTATAAATGGTTTTTGCTTGAGGTGTGAAAAGTTAAATAAAGCAGACTGGATTCATATTTTTTATGAATGTAATAAAATTCAATCATATTGGAATGGAATCAATCATTTTTTACAAACTTTATTTAATGAATCCTTTACCTTAACTAAAGCATTGATTATACTAAATGTAAATGAAGGTCCCTACCTGAATAAGACAAATATGTATTTAAAAACACCAAGTCTTCCAATGAAGCAAAAAATAATGAAATAAAAATAAAAAAGTCCCAACACAAATGTGGTTTCACCGATTTAATAGCACAAAACACAAAGATCCCAACGACTGAGCGCTTTCACCATGAGAATGGCTTCATCAGAGTAACGTTGGTTAGTACAAAAAACATTTAAATACCCCATCCCCTACCTGCTGACCAATCCACATTGAATGACATCATCACAAACATTTTTAAAAAAAGTTGATTATACATGAAATGTAAAAACAAAATAAACCAAAATACAAGATAAAAATGCACTTGTACAATATGCTTAAAGATATAAAATGTTGTGATGCTGATATACGTTGTTAAATATATATAAAAAATAAATTGTATTTAATCACATTTACTTTAGCCTTAAGTGTAGTAAGAATAGCAATGCTGTCATTGAGGCCAGGTGGATGCATAGTATTTAGCCTAAGTTGCCACATGGTCTCCAAATTTTCCACCTTTAGTTTCAAGTCACCTCCTCTTTCACTACTTTTTACCTTGTCAATGACAGAGAAAATAAACTTTTTAAAATTAGTACAACATGTACTATGCCTATAGAGTACATTGTGAGCATCTTTATTTCTGATGGCCCTAACATGTTCAGTAATCCTTTCCTTAAGTCTTCATACAGTTTTGCCCACATAAAAACTGATGCAGCTGATACAGGTGACAACATATACTAACATGTTAGTGTTACAGCTGCACCTTCCCGGGCAGCTCAAAGAATGGCTGTAACCAGGTATGGACACATACAGGTCCCACATTTGTACATTCTAGATACAAAAGACTTGCAACTAGAATTCTCCATAATGTCCTTAATATTTCTCCCTCGACTGTAAACTATCCTAGGTCTCTGGCCAAGAATTTCTTACTTGCATCCTTAAGACCAAAGTGCCATGCATAGTTAATGTCTGAAACAATATCTTGAGAGAGGTGTTTGTATCTAAGGACCATTGTAGATGAACCATCAGACTGTTGTTGGGGTGGTTTTCCTGGTAACCCAGCACGAAGTGTAGGATGGTAAAGGGTATCTCTTCTTTAAAACCTCATGTTTGACCATCACAATTAATTTTAAGTGGTATCCCCTATCTAAAAACATCCCTACAAGTTGAAACAACTCACATTTAAAAGTATCAGAGTTGCTCACCAATCTCGACATTCTGACCATCTGCTCCTTGATGATTCCCTTCTTCTGGTGATAAGGGTGACAACTACTAAAATGAAGTATGGAATTTGAAAAAGTTTCCTTCCTATGGATACCACTTTCAAGAACCGCCCCATAAAAATTCAAATGGATGTCTAAATAATTTATCTCACACGCATGCCAAAAGTTGATGAACCTGAAAAAAGTAGTGGTGTTATTTAAAAATTCAAGGAACTCATTGGCCTCCTGTTCAGTCCCTTTCCATAGAATCAGAATATCGTCCAAGAATCTGTTATATAACAGGATCTTGGACATAAATCGAGATGTGAAGATATAATTTACTTCCCAGTATAGAAGTACCAAGTTGGCAAACACAGGAGCACACTTGGCTCCCATGGCCACTCCTGCAATTTGTTGGTAAATTTCCCCTTCGAAGAGCAAAAAATTATTCTTAAGGACCAATTCCATTAGATCAACCAGCAAGTTAATCCTGTTCTTATTGCAAGTTTTGCTGTTGACTAAGCTTTCTCAAAAGAAATCAAGGCCCTCCTCATGGGGTATGGTGGTAAATAAATTTATCACATCTATGGTAAGAAATGTCAAGGGCTCAGATAAATCAATACCCCTAAGACTTTCTAAACAATGCCATGAGTCCCTTAAAATATATTCAGATTCCCCCAAAATTATTTTTGGTAAAAGAATCCACAAAAGCTGCCAATGGCTCAGTTTTAGACCCCTTAGCAGCCACAATGGGTCTAAAAGGGGGGTTAGAAATAGACTTGTGTGTCTTCGGTATGCTCTAAAATTACCGGAATAACAGGATGTGGAACCAACAGATACTTGTGTTCTTCCTCATCTAACATACCCTGAAATAGTGCATCTAACAAAAATAAATAAATTTTCGAATAGGCCCTGTTAACCTCATTGATACTGGCCCGCATATAAGTAGATTGGTCGTTTAAAATTTCAGACACCCTGAAGGCATAGTCATACTGTGACATAATGACCATGCCCCCACCTTTGTCAGGTTTCATCAAACGTAACTCATGATTATTGGCTAAACTAAATAGTATCTTTCTCTCATCAGTGGCCAAGTAATCTTGAACCATTTTGTTTTTTTCTAGAATTCAAAATCCTTCTAATTTCGGCTTCACAGAGCCTCTCAAAAACGAATAGGTCTACATTTGGAGGTGGTCTGAATAAGCTACTTCTGTGGAATGAAACTTTGTCCTTGATTAAAGAATTACCATTAAAAATAATTTTAGATTAAGCTGTCTAGTGTACAATTTCAAATTGATCAACACATCAGCAATATCCAAGGAAAACTCAGGAACAAAAGTTGTACCCTTGTTTTAAACTTTTTTCATCTCAGCGAGTTGTTTTATAATAAACATTGTTCATCTGGAGCCTGCACTGCATTTCCTCTGTATTTTTCGTTGTTTTACAGAGAATTTTTCCGATGATGTCATTCAATGTGGATTGGTCAGCAGGTAGGGGATGGGGTATTTAAATGTTGTTTATACTAACCAACGTTACTCTGATGAAGCCATTCTCATGGTGAAAGCGCTCAGTCATTGGGATCTTTGTGTTTTGTGCTATTAAATCAGTGAAACCACGTTTGTGTTGGGACCTTTTTATTTTTATTTCACAAATATGTATTTGTTATGGGCAATACTTGCTATATCTAGGAAATGCATAAGCAGAAGGTGGAATTCAAATACACCCCTGACCTTGGAAGAATTCTACACTTTACTGAAGACAACTGCATCAATGAAAATAAAAATCAAAGAACTACGAATCTATCCTAGGCCATTGGTAAATAATCCTTGGAAGAAAGTTATATCTTTGTTGGACACTCCGCAATAATCAATATTACATCTCTGATAACTGATCTGTTAATTCTATATTTAATAACATACAGTGTATATAATTGAAAGTCAGGCTATTGTAAATATTGTATATAGTTGTTTAAAATTATATTTAAAAATATTATGTAAATGTTATTTTAATTTAAAATAAAAAAGATTTTGAGGGAAAAAAAAGAAAGTGACTTCCCTATGTCCTTATCCCCCTCTATCAGCAGTTCTGAGGGACGAAGAATCCAGGACCATGTTTACTTCAATACCTTCTCTGATAAATGCTATTAGAAAATCAGTGGTCATCCCTCTGATTCTCTATCTCTCTCTGTGACCGACATTAGATTTCAAAACAAGACCAGACTCGATAGTTTTCACTCCTAAACGACCATCTAATTTGCAGAAACAAGGACTGCAAGAGGCAATAAGTTTTTAACAAACTAAAGATATTCAGTGGCTCTGGAGAACTCTGTCCCATAATAATAAGCTATGGAATCAAACTCTATCTGTGATCAGCTTGCTTCATTGCTTTATGTGTTGCACAACCCATAAGAAGCAGTTTGTTATAGTTTTTCAAAATCTTTTTTTTTTCACCTAAGGTTGAGCAGCACATTGGACATTGCACTCAATTTTTGTTCTCCTCATGTTAGAGTTGTGGGGTACCCAGATGAGGATCTTTTAGTTGAGCTTGTGATTAGTACTTTTATTTCAATGAAAATAAAACAGTCAATGATTTCCTGAGAAATGCTGACTTGAACAGACTGCTGTCAGATCAAAGCAAATTTCCCATCTCCCTAATCATCTGTTCTTTAAATGGAGAGCTCTGGAACTGCCTGCCCCTTATGTTAATTTAACTTCCTGAGTCCCTCCCACTTCTCTTTCACTGATTCTTATTGGCGACTCCAAAATATCATTTTGTTTAGTCACGCCCCTTTAATTAAATTCCTCTGCATCCCTGCTGTGTTCAATAGACCGAAATACTGACTAGTCAGAAATAACTACAGGTGTAGTGAAAAACTTCCGATGGCACATTAAGCAGACCTATACTGATTAGATACTCTATTCAAGCATTCTCCCCTCCCCATTACCATAATTCATGTTTCTTTGAATTTAGAAACCAGTTGCACCATACCAGTAACCTAGGCTGTAAGTATGCACTCTAATTACCTGCATGTGATCTTCTGACTGAATTGTTGGTGACATCTTTGTGCAAGGGGCAGGCAGGATGAGGAACGTGTCAACAGACTGATTACAGTTTTCAGTGAATGCCATAAGTGCAAAGGCAACTTAACAACACCATTCTGTATAACAGTGGAGTTTTTACTTTTCTCCACTTATGTGTGGCTTCTTACTAGGTATAACTAATTCTGGGGTGTATCTCCGATGGGGTACAAGGGGGCTTGCTCCCATCAAAAAAAAAACTTAGATCTGAGATTTACTGAAAGTGGTTTTAGTGAGCTGAATTCAGAGTTTTGCATTCTGTGAAAGAAATGGCACTCTCTCAACATGGTGAATAATATAATCTTCCTGTGACTTTTCAACACAGCCCAGTCTCCTTAACCTAATTCAACATGCACTTCAGTTAGATCAGAACATGGAGAGAAAGTGTGAATTCTCTATCTGCATCTTTCTTACACTCTTACTCTGTATTCCTTACACAATGCTACTAATATGCTTAATGGTCACTGGGATTAATTATTCAGAGGTAAAAGCTCTCCATATATAAAATGTTTAGTGAACACCACTTTATTCCCTGTAGAACTTGTGCTGAGGTACTAATATGTGCAGCCACAAGTCCATCTTGTTCTACTGGACATGCAAATTTAGTCACATCACCATACTTACAGAATCACAGGGCATCAGTCACAAGGAAACAAGTTATTAACTTAGTTGCTAAAGCTACCCTTAAAATCCAAAGTGAACATGCTAGAAAGGTCTTCATAAGTGATGACTCTATGATAAGATGCACTGAGACAACACCTCTTATACTGCCTTTCAATCACAGCTCAAACCCCACCTCCACACATCTGCCCAATGCCAGTGCCACCCAACCAGTCATGTAACCTGATCCCTTCCACTTTTTCTACTTTACCAATAAAGTTGTATTACTCTTACCTCATTCCTCTCCTCTGTAATAATTCATCTTACCTGTATTTCACTAACTTGTTCAGCTTGCTAGTCATGATAACCTTCATTATCTCCCTCCTATAATCTAACAACCTAAAATTTCAAATAATACAAAGCCCTGTATTAAATTATTCATCTTTAGGTTATGATTTCACATATTATGTTCCACTGAGTCTAAGTGCAAACTCATGTTGTGTACCTTCAATACATTTGCTATATCTCCAATTTATTGGCAACTCATGTTTTATATAATGAAAGTGCTTGTCTGCTTTTATTTGTACTCCAACTTTACCCCCAACCCTGGACTGAGACTGAAATTGTTCATTTATAATCAGTGCACTTCTCAGACTAACAAATGTAAAATAAATAAATCAATAAATAAATCAATAAATAAATAAATAATAGACATTGGATAAGGATAAGGTCACAGTATCTTGCTCCATGGATCTAAGATTAGGAACATCATTATGCCCTTTAAGTATATCTTACCAAGGCTGATAAAATGTTTGCAGTAAGTAAAATCCTTCCTTCATGATGGATGGCACCTTAATATGCAGAAAACATTGTTCAACAACTAGCATAGTCATGACAACCCTGCAGAGGAATTCAGTGCTTCTCTGCTTGGAAGGAAATGTTAAGGTCCCAGCCCTACTTTGCAAGGGAAAAAAAACTCTTTTTCTCAGAAAGGGTTATGGAATTAAACATAATCTTTTCTTGCCCCCAGTGTCTTTGGCAGAGTCAATGTAATGGGCATCCCAAACTAAATTCTACATAATATTAAGGTGAGTTTGGGATTTACAAGTTCCAGTAGCAAAAATAAAATACTAAGCCAATAAGGGCTTACCTTGCCTTTGAGGAATCAGGGTATGATCCATTACACAGACATGGCTTAATGACTTTGTGACACCCCACCACTGGCCCAGTAATGAAGGAGCATCAATCCTCACCACTGGCAACAGTGTGGTATGTACACTGGTAGGATGACAGGTACACACACACTATTTCCAGAGGCAGCTCTCTGCATCAACTGCAATTTCCCTTAAGAGCACACAGAGACCACAGTTAGTCCGGGGCTGGTTTCTCCATCTTTCTCCAGATCCCCACTAAGACTCCCCACTGGCACAGCTAAAGAGTTGAGATCTCAGCTGAGTGGTCAAACGAAGACCTCCAACACTCTCTCTCTCTCTCCAACCAGTGCTTCATGTCCCTGCCCAAGTAACTGACACACACACACACTTAAAGATTTGATTTATGCACACACATCTGGGAAAGGCAGGCACAGGCTTACTGGCTATGCCCCCTTTTTTCAGACTATAAGGTAGTTATCACTGCCACCAGCTAGCTCCCTATCAGCTACTTTAAGGCCCTTAACAAAGGGTGTCCAATCTTACTGTGTAATGTTACTATTAATACAAATGGTAGTTTGACCAAGAGTAAGTCTATTAGGAGTGGCCCACAGTGTCACCAAATTAATATGCAAGTTCTCCCAGAACTTAAATACCTCTAGGCAGACCAGACATAATGAAAAGTTTAAATATATTTAATAATAAATATTAAAAGAACAAGAAAATACTCAGTATATATTTACAGTGACAGCAGAGTTCAAAAATCACAGAAAGTATTTAAAACAACATTGCAGGACAGTCTCAAATATATAAAGAAAAATATCTAAGCTATGCTTTGCTATAGTTCTGACTATATCTAATCTACTATAACGTAGTACACTTAATTAGAGCAGCAAGGCAGATGTGGTGAATAGATCCTCTAGCTGATGGTGTCAGGTCAAAGACAGAATACAGAATGCAGAGTCTCTCTCAGAGAGTTCTTAAATTAATATCTCAAATATTACTGCTGGGATAGCTTGCAGAATGACATCACTTCTTGTCATCTGACTCTATCCCAGGTAAAACCCCCACTGCTGAAAGCTAGCAGTATTTAGCATCTGCCTGTGTAAATACATGCACAAGGGCTTTCCCTCATATCTTTGCAGATCCTGGAAGTCATAAAAGAATAAAACACTTCCAAGACAATACAGAAAACTTCTCAGCACAGACATTGTTTCTCTTGCTGTAGTGAAACTGAAATATAACATCTTTTTATTGTGTGGTCATAAAGTAATTTAATTTCAGCTATTTTTCTTAAGATAACCTTCTGTATCCTAGTTTCCACTGTTAAAATATATACATTTAAACAGTTACAATAGTATATGTACATTTCTGTTCTATTCCAGTAGGGCACACTGTGGTTACATTTTAAGCACTTTGCAAAAACCTTTTCAACACACACTTCTGTACCAGCAGTTTGATATATACCTGACATACAGTTCTAATACATTTGTAACACAAATATCATAAATGAATCATGTTGATATTCACAAATGTTATATATTTATTTATAAAATTCCAGATAGCTGTGCTGGCAGTGTCTCCCTTTATCACAGACTTGCCCAGCATTCTACAAATACTTTGTTACAGCTCTTTCCACTCAGTTTGTTTCACTGTATAAGGCCATGGTATTATCTTTTTTATTAGTCAGTCTTTGAAAAGCAGGGTTATAGAAATAAATTGTAGTCATTCAGTTTTCAACAACCCAGATATAAAAACAATGCAAACTACAATTCTGTAATGTGTTAAAAATAACAGGTACTTATCACGTTGTCAAATTTTTAAAAGTTCAGACGTTTCAACGGAGATCCCGATACACTGCAGCAATGGAAATTTTCCATTGTCTGCACTTTAGTTCGATCTCGGAGTTAGTATATTTAGAGAGTGGGGGGTGTAGGGGGGCTTGCTACCCTGTTTAAGCTTTCAGGTAGGTTTTTTTCTGTTTTTTTTTTTGCTTTTCGAACTTTTAAGAGTTTGAACATATGGTCTCGACCATATGGTGTTCGAACTTTTAAAAGTTCGATTATCTGATATAGACTCAAAAATAATAACTACATGTCACCTCAAAATAATGACTACTTCCTCAATAAATGTATAACTGTTTTCATAACAGAAAATAGTTTTCTACTTGGTGACTTAAATTATAACTCACTTGACCAAGACCTCAGCCAATAATAAGGGAGCAAAATTATAACACTTTATGAGTATTAATAAGCTAAACTGAGCTGTAAAAACTTATCCAAGAGGTAGAAACGTACTGGCTATCATTCTGACAGATATTCTACCAGCATTACTAAACCAAATATCTCCCCAGCCCTTTCATACTGACCACAATGCTACAATATTCCTCATATACACTAAATCATATCAAAATACGTTTATACCATAATGCCAAATGCCTTCATCTTGTGTGTCAATTAAATGGAACTATTAACCCCCCCCCCCCTTCACAACCTATAGCTGAAACATGTATGGCCTTCTACAACACTTTAAATAAATATCCCTGTGAGGTGCAAATAATGTAAAGTCCAGTAGTAAATCTAAATGATAGTTATAAATTGAACAAGTCATGTAACCAGCACAAAAGAGCACACAAACCCTTCAAACCGTACGTAACCCCATGCAAAAAGGGCTAAAATCAGCTCCATCCAAAAAGAACTCACTAAAACAATCAAATGAAGTAAAGCTTCCTTTGAACAAAACTGGCCCATCAGGATAGGTGGCAATAATAAGGTCTTCACAACCACAAACAATAATTTAAGGGCAAGGACCAAGAACATTGTACACTGCAAAAATAAAGTCTTTCACTACTACAGAAACAGCTGCTATAGTTAAAAACTATTTAATGGATATGGGGAAAATGTAGGTCACAAATGGGAACTACATCTTCCCTTCTTCTGCCACATAATCTGACCTGATATTACATTTGAATTTATGATATGGGCCGTCAGCAGGCTCAGAAACATGAGTTCCATGGGACTAGACAAAATTCCAGGAAGCCTAATTTGTTTAATAAAAACAGTCTAGTGCATACCTCTCAACCTGAAATTATAAAGAATCTGGACAAACGCCCATAAGTAAGTAAAACTGGCCAAAATCTGTATGCTTGTTAACATAAAATTTGCATACATAATTTTGTGGCCCCACCCACTTCAATGGAATTGTGGGATATCAACTTTTTACCACAAATTGAAGAACAGACAAGATATTAAACACAAAATAAATGGAAGAACAATATTTTTATTTATTTGAATCAAAAACCAATCAAGGTATCATAGAAGATGGAAGTCAACACAGCTCGAATCTGGAGCACAAGCTGGTTTTAATAAAACCTAAGATGCATTGTCAACACAGCTTGAATCTGGAGCACAAACTGGCTTTAATAAACCTTAATATGCATAGTCAACCAGCTTGTGCTCCAGATTTGAGCTGTTGTTACTTATATACAGTAATACCTAAGGAAGAAGGGCTAGAATGGACTAATGAAATATTGTTACAACATAAAGTTTCACATGTAACAACAATACTTATCTTAGAACTTCTTGAATTGGTACTTAACAATAACTTCATTAGTTCTGACCATAAATATTTCTTGCAGAAGAGAGGCATAGCTATGGGCTCACCTTGCGGGGGAGCCTATGCTAATACCGTAATGGCTTATTGGGAGAAGAATTTTGTATTTAATACTAGGTAAAGGATTCCCCTTAAAACCTACCATAGGTTCCAAGATGACACTAATATGGAATGGACCTATGAGTCTACTGGAAGAATTCCTATCATACATTAATACTACAACTACATTTTTAAAATTCACATGGAAAATTAATACTAAACATATGGATTGTTTGGATGTACATTTATTTAAAGATTATACATGTAATAAATATGCTGCTAATTTATACAGGAAGCAAACATATTCCATCTCGTTCCTGCATTTTAGCAGCTCCCACCCATATCATCAGAAAAAATCTGTGGTTAAAGCTCAGTTAGTTAGGGCGGCTCGAATGGTTTCTAAAATGCAAGACTTCATTCAAGAATGCAATACATTACGACTTAATGCTCATTCAACGAGCCTACCCAGTAGACCTACTAGATGATTTAGTTCAAGAAGTATAAAGTAAAAGAATGAGAAGTTTTTATAAACCCATTTTAAGTAATAATGATCAACTTATTAGTTTAACAACAGAGGAAGATCATTCCCTTTCCACAGGGCAAAACAGAAATGAGAGTAATGTGACAAACAATACTGTCAAAAAACACACAGACTATACAAAAGCTTTACTTATTACTTTTAGTGTGGATCATAAGTTCTTAATTTCCATATTCCAGAAAAAACGGACCATCTTGTTAGATGACCCTTATGTTAGGCAACATGTAGGCGACAAGCCAGTCATTGTATATAAAAAAGGCTTGAGCTTTAAAGATTTGTTAAAGAAAGGACAAGCTGTTGCCTATAATAATAAATGTGGAATGTTTAAATGTGGTGCATGTACATGGTGTAACAAAATAAGAAAAACAGATAATTTCACTATAAGAAATTATAAATATGAGTTAAAAGGAAAGTACAATTGTAACTCTAAAACAGTGGTCCACCTGGCACACTGCAGTTCATGCACCATATTTTATATAGGAAAAACAGAGAGAAAGATTAGCCAAAGAATTTTTGAGTATGAATATGCCATAAGAAAATTCAACATAAATAATGCTTTATCTAAACATATTATGGAATTTCCAAGCCATAAGTTCTACTTTATTATCATTGACCATGTACTTATAAACAACAAACAACCATGGGGACTGCAATTAGAATTAAAGGAATTAAAATGGCAGCTTCAACTGCAAGCAGACTCATGACCAAGTATAAATGAACGTACCTCAATTTCTACAGTGTTAAAATTAAAGGCTTTAGAAAGAAAGAAATTATAAAGATCGAATAGCAAGGTTTTTTAGTATAACTATATGAATAAATATTTAGTAGATTTTAAACTACAAGGAATTTTAAGAAATAAGTACTTATGTTTTGTATATGTATTTATAATTAAACTTTATTATGGTAGAGATGGTGTCTTATGTTCTTATAAATAGTGACAAATTCTCCATTGAAAATGTTTTTAAGGAAGTATCACATTAAGTAATTGTCTTAGCCACTTTTAATAATTGTCATAGCCAATCAAATGTTTTTAGGTCTTATTTAAAGGAAGTGATGAACTGTATGTGTTGTCTGAAGTTGTTTAATATTGGATTAAATGAAAGCGCTAACCATTTTTGGCTTGCATGAGTGTTTTTTTTTTTTACAGCTTGGTGGATTCATTTGTATGCATTTATTTAACTGCTGACAGTCCGGTCTGCAATCTTTGTCATTTTCATCAGTTTGTTGTTGGTATTATAGCGTTCATCTTTGAAAATGACTGTTGTTTAATGAACACATGCAAATAGTGGTGGTGGCATGTTTCTTTAGGAGAAGATAGAGGAACCATCTGTCACAAAAAAGAACCATGTTAACCGTCCACAACTTCCTTTTTGCTAGAATACTAAACTGCCCTCTTTATACCAAACTACTTATTATAAATCTTTATTTTAAATTTCAGTGCTGCAGTCTTAAAGAAGTTAACATATTTTATTTAAACTACTTTATACTTACAAACTGAAACAAAATACTGCCTCTAAAAGCTATCAGTTGATTTACTGCTTTGTGCACAAAATGCCAAAAAAGTATATATGCATTTTTTTCTTTACAGAAAAATAAGCTATTCTGTTAAATCAGTATATAGCCAGTAAGTCAAAATACAGAACATGTCAGTCTACCTAAGCTAAGACATTTAGTGTTAGCAAATTACGAAGGGAAGAGGACTATAGGTCAACAATAACCATTACGTACAGGAACCATTCACTGTCAGTCTAGTATGCAAAAGTTGTAAAATGTAATTTGGAAACCTAAATTTTAGGTATATCCCTTGACATGTTGACTACCTTACTTTTTTGATAGGTGACTACCCCTTTGTTATCAGATGTGGAACAGCTGCAGAGAGGACATCTAGAACAGCAGCCCAGAAAGAGTAACTGGTAAATGAAAGTACACAGCATGTCATTTTTACAAAGTCTGGGAAGCACACGCATCTTAACTCAAGGTTTTCTGTCTGCAGAAGAGAAAGTTAAGAAATCCCAAGTCCAAACGTTCAATGAATGAACATATGAATGCACAATGAAGTAAACGCACACTACAGGCACAGTCTGAACCCTCAGCTGAATTCTGACTGGCTGGCAATCTGCCTCACACAACATCATTGTGCACAGCCCCCGCAAGTGATGATGGCAGCAACAAGTTTGGGGGGGGGAATTCAAAACAAAAAAAAACAGGGAAATTTGGAAATTGAAGGGGCCACTCAGGAATTTGTGGCACACCATTATTTTGCCCTCATAACGGGTAAATACAGAGGAATTCAGTATGATTTGGAGGTATGGTCTAATGTATATCTTCCTTATGTACATCTGTCTGTAATGAAGCGTTAAAGGACTGGCTACATCCCTGATATCTGGAAGCAGATTTTTGTTATCCAAATCTATAACGGAGACACTTCCATGGACTCCAGTAATTAGAGACAGATCAGCCTCATAAGCAAATTGCGCAGAAAGATGGACTCCTTCATGGAGCTTAATCAGCAGCCATAGTAAATGTCCTTCTCCATAACCTAAATCAGTACAATTTTGACAAATGCAGATCTTGTAAGCTTAACCTTGTACATTTCTTCAGAAGAGTGACCACCACTCTTGATGAAGGTTTATCTGGCCATGCAACTTACTCTATTTAGCAAGAATGGTTAACAATCTACCTCAGTATAGAATCAAACATAAATCCTGGGATCTAATAGCAAACAATTATGCAATAATTTGGGCCCAACGTGGCTCCATGGTCATAGACAGCAGGTGAAGACAGGAGGACTCCTGCTCTTACCATCCCATGTCACCAGTGGTATCATTGAAGGTTTTGTGCTGAAGCCCTCCTTTTTTGAAATCTTTTTTTCCTCAGATATCAAAACAGATTCCAGCATCTACCTTATTTAATATGCAGATATCTGCAAATTTGACAGCCTTTTCCTTAACCCCCTTTGACACCACCTACCTTCAAACAGTATTTAACACTGCAAATGAATGAAGCAACAGAAATGCCTTTGATGTCAAAAAATGCAACATTCCTAACATCACCACAGCATTATATCCAAATAATGAGCAACAACTAAACATTAGCAAAACAATAAAAACCCTTGAAGTTTTTGTAGATAACATCCTTTTATCTGATAACCCATACAGCCACTACATTCTGTAAGGTATATCAAGCTGACCACCAAACCTTCCATGAGGCAAAAGCCACATGAGACAGATAATTGTCCTAATGTAGCTCTTATCAATACAATTATACAGTAATATACTCTGTTCCTTAGCTTGCTCACATGCCTTCTGGTGCAAATGACTCGGGTACAAAAATGCTCACAAACAGAACTGAAGGGCTTCATAGCTTTCTTTTTAGTAAAGGCATTAGCACTGTACCTTCTCTGTTTCTTATACCTTCTTAGAGGAGACCTAAGTCTGATATACAGAACATTAAATAACATCTTGATGTTTGGAATCCCTTGGTTAGAATGGCCTCTTGTGACTTGAACCACAACTCTCAACCTTAGTGCACGACATCTGGACAAAGCTTAAAATAATGAGGGGACAAAGCATGCATTTTCTGAAGAATATGAAGTCTGAAACTCAAGTATATGTCATTATTTATTGACGTCACTCCTCAGTGATTTTACAGAAAATCACAAACTTTATGATGCACAGACTAAAAATATGAGGGAAAAATCTGCATTCTGTTAAAATCTGGACAGCTGAGAGGTATGAGTCCTGAACACAACAAATCACTTGGCTTCAACAAACATTACTACACGAGTGCCTTCTTCTAACCATGTATTTTAGAAGAAGAACCCCCTCCACATAGGATTACTTTTAAACCCTATAATCAAAAACATATCATAACAAATATGGATTCTGCCTTGACATTAAGTGTAAATCCTCAGCTGGCCATAAAGTAAAATTTTAACCAATAATAAGTACAACATAGTAAATAAATTGTTCTTTCTGTGACTGTCACACCCTTTACACACACATAGCTATTGTTCCCGGTTTGGATTACAAGTGTTTCCTTTTGCCAGTAGAAAAGGGACTCTAAATTCAGTGTTTTTTACTGGATATGAGCTATGAGACAGTGAAGAACCTATCCCAATTTCCCCGTTGTCCAAAGCACTGTTTGGTTAAATGAATTGGTAAAGGTCATCCAGTAGGCAAATGAAGGCTGAGGGAATCAAACCCTGTACCACAGGAAGCAACTCATTCTCGTAATCCTTTGTGCTAACTGCCAGAGTTTGCCTTCTAATTTAGGCAGAACTTTGCTAATCACCAAATACTTATACTAAGATACCACCTGGCTGTCGGGTCTATATTATATCCTCGAACGCTTAAAAAAGCGAACGCTGATTGATCGAACTTATTGTTGCGAAACTGCAAAATATCGAAGCAGCAGAAACTCGAATTTTTTCCTAGGGAAAGAATTCGGTTGTCCGTTTCTGTTGCTTTGGTATTTTCAGTGTTATGGTGGAAAGTTACCGGTCGGATTCAGGTAAGTGTGCGATTGTGTGGATGTGAGTGTTAGGGTGATTTAGGTGAGTTAGGGTTAGGGCCCGGGTTAGGTGTGTGTGCGATTGAGTGGACATGAGGGTTAGGATGGATTTAAGTGAGTTAGGGTTAGGGAGCAGGTGAGGTGAGTGTGCGATAGTGACGGACCTTAGGGTTAGGGATTGGGTTAAGGTAAGTGGGTAGTTAGTGGTGTGTGCATAGTTTAGTGTAGGGTTAGGTATCAGATTTTAGGTGTATGTGTGTGGATTTCTGTTTGTTTGGTGTGCTTGTGCTGTGTGTATGTGTTTTGGATCAGCGATTTTTTTCCCTGGGAAAAAAATTGCTGATCTGACAGTTCGAGATTGTAAGCTTTTGCTTAAATTAGGTCGATCAATCAGCATTGTTTTTTTTAAGCATTCGATGATATAATATAGACCCTGGTGCAAATGCTTTCCCATTTTTTAAAGTTTTTATATTGCTTTTTTTATTAAGACAAAAAGATTTTAAGAAGCAGCACACAATGAGATCTGCTTCAGTTTTTTTCCTTATGTTCTCTCCAACATAAATGTAGTACTAATGAATTTAAATTTACAATGTTGTTGCCAGTCAAATTGTATAGAAGTTCACTGTGACAGCCAGGGTCTATATTATATCATCGAACACTTAAAAAAGCAACCGCTGATTGATCGACCTAATTTAAGCGAAAGCTTACAATCTCGAACTGTCAGATCAGCGATTTTTTTCCCAGGGAAAAAAATCGCTGATCCAAAACACATACACACAACACAGGCACACCAAACAAACAGAAATCCACACACATACACCTAAAATCTGATACCTAACCCTACACTAAACTATGCACACACCACTAACTACCCACTTACTTTAACCCAAACCCTAACCCTAAGGTCCGTCACTATCGCACACTCACCTCACCCGCTCTAACCCTAACTCACTTAAATTCCTAACCCTCATGTCCACTCAATCGCACACACACCTAACCCGAGCCCTAACCCTAACTCACCTAAATCACCCTAACACTCACATCCACACAATCGCACACTTACCTGAATCCGACCGGTAACTTTCCACCATAACACTGAAAATACTGAAGCAACAGAAATGGACAACCAAATTCTTTCCCTAGGAATAAATTTGAGTTTCTGTTGCTTTGATATTTTGCAGTTTCGCAAAAATAAGTTCGATCAATCAGCGTTCGCTTTTTTAAGCGTTCGAGGATATAATATAGACCCTTTGCATCAAACTATAGTGATTACACTGATCTGGACTACATTGTCCCATATTTTATAAACTAATACCACAAATATGAAAGACAAAGCTGTTTATAGTAGAAGTGCATTATAGTAGTACAGTAAAATAAATTCTTGATTCTGTCCACTTTTAGACATTTACAGATGTTATAGAGTAATTACATGAGAGCTATATGCCACTATCTGTATTGTTTCAGTACCACATCTGTTCCTAAATATAGATAAAACAGATTGGGCATGACAAATTTGGCTAAAAGATTTTCTAACTGGATAACATTAATATTTCGCTGTTTGTTTATAAAATTTTTTCACATGAGACTGACAATGCCATACATTATATTACTATTCGTGTTGGACACTACTTTATGTTTCACTTATTATAGACTAGTGATATGTCCAGATGTTTCTGTACTTACATCCTACTGATGTCTCTCGGTGTCAAATGTAGCCTGTTCATATCTGCATTAATAATTCCAAAACCAAGAAACGCACAAGTTATCTAAAGACTTCATCTTAAAGTACACATGATGTGTAACACATCTGCTCTGATACGTGACATCTATCTAGTTCTGCCTAAGAGATATTAATTGTTCATATATTATTTATCTGCATTACCATCATTTTCATATTTTTTGAAATATCTCAACAACCGAGTAATAGAGACTTTACTGCTTGGCTTCTTTTAAAAGCTTCCAGATGGATAAACAAAATGCCGCTTCAGCTTTTACTGTGGTTGTTTTAGGTTGTTTACAAAATACTACAACATTGATATTTATTGTGCTCATTATGACTTACAAAGTCTAGTTTAAAGCCTTGAATCTAATGAGAACTACCAGCAAAATACTTTTTTATGCTGAATAGTTTGCCATTTACTTTCTTTATTATGGCTGCAGCTGTTTGAAATGTAAGGCCATAACTTGATTTTGTCAAAAAGAATAGGATGCAATCATTGGGATTAAGAGAACAACCCTGCAGGACTCCACTGGAGAAAATGAGTTAATGGAACTTTAATACTCTGGCTTGGCTTTCATTTCCTTTCCTATAATTAATGCAAAATCATATCAAACACCAATAATGACCCAAAATGGCAGAGACACACTACAACAATAAATGCCTTGATTTTATTTAGAACAGTGGTGCAGCAGTAGCGTTGTTGCCTCACAGCAAGAGGTTCTCCTGTTCGATTCTCGGCTGGAGTGCCTTCTGTGTGGAGTCTGCATGTCCTCCCTGTGGTCGAGTGGCATTCGAAAGACATGCGTGAATGGGCGTGCTTTCTTTGAAGGTTGGGCATCAGGCTGGCAACTCGGCACCATAAAAAATAACTGCCAATCATTAGCGGACTGGAGTTCCGCTGTGGCGACCCCTAACCGAGAAAAGCCGAAAAGACAAACTAGCATACAGCTCAGAAATCACTGATCTTACCTTTGATATCAGAAATATTAGAAAGTTGCAGGTTTCATGCTCACACCAAGTACTTAAACTCATATTTCAGGACGCATTCGATAGTAGAGAATAAGGTAGGATGCTACACATCTCAGGCTTACATTAACCCTTAAACAGTATTCACATCTGCTTGAGATCTTAACAATTCAGGTGCAGGTTAATGATCTCATGGCACTTACCCAAAGTAGGAAGATGAAATTTCCCTGATGCCCCGGCCAAATTTCTGATTGTTACAAATATCAACAGAGCTGTTCCATGAGTAATGCCATAGATTCAGTTAGTGGAAAATGTCTAGTCAACAAATTAAATAAATATATGAACATTCTATTTGATAATTCTGTGAGGTAAGAAAGAAGGTATAAATGCAGTCATAAAAATGGAGCAGAATGTACCTGATACACTATTTAGCGAAACAACAGAGTGCATCACATGGGACCCGAATATAAGTATTTGTGCATTTCTATACTTATGAAATACTGCAACCAACCTATCTTTAAGCAGCTGTGTGTGTATGTGTGCATGTCTGTGTGTATGTACACACGCACTTCCATTTGTGTGCGAGACTGTGAGCATGTACTCGTGTACTTGTGTTTGCATGAATGAGTGAATGTGTGTGTCTGAGTGCATGCATGCGTGTGTGTGTGTACACGTGTATTTGTGTGTGTGTGTGTGTGTGTGTGTGTGTGTGTGTGTGTGTGTGTGTGTGTGTGTGTGTGTGTGTCTGTGTCCGCATGGACATGTGTATCAGTATGTGTGTGTGTGTGTGTCTGTATGTACTTGTGCAATTGTATTTGTGTGTATATGTGTGTGTGGGTGTGTGAGAGAGTTTGCGTGTATGTGTGCACATGAGTGTATGTTCATGTGCACTTGTGTTTATGATTTGTGCATGCATGTGTGTGTGCGGTTTTGTTTCTGTGAATGACTACGACTGACAGAAGTAAATCTCATCAGAAAGATTATCTATCTTTCCCAGTAATTACTTTAGTTCTGTTTACACACTCTATTTTTAGTAATTTACTTATTTTTGTTGGTAGGGTCTCTTAACTGGAATAAGACATTCCCCTGATGTAGCTTATTTGTTAATAAGAGCACATCTCTGAATCTCTGATGCTAAAGGCGCTTGTTACAAGCAACATATGCCTTATTATGCATCACAGCATGCTTTTATCAGACAATAATTGTATTTCACTGTGGTTGATGCACTCTGTTGAATGCACATGTGAATTCTAACTATAGAGCCTTTTCTTTCATGTATTTCACCTTAATAGCAAAGTAACCTACTAAACATACTTTTGTGTATCTCTGTTTTTAAATGTGTAACTTTGCCTTCATTTCCACATACATGTTGATGAAAATTGTATTGCTTTTTCTTGTATGTTGTCTCATTTCTAATTTGTAAATATATTTGCTTTCCATATTTGTAATTGTTTTACTACTGGAGCTTTTCTCAGGCCTCCTCTGAAAAAGGACCTGTGTCCAGTCGGACTTTCCCAGTAAACAAATGTAAAATAAAATAAACAAATAAATAAATAAAATAAATCCAACTGAGTCCTACACCTTACATATCATTGATATTGTAAAATGTAACAAATTAATATGTCAAATGAACTCATGTATATGGAATTAACTCACTCTGTCAGTTAAATTCAGCCCCCCAAGACATATGCTCAAGAAGGCATTGAATGACTCTATGTGTACCTTTGTTATTTAAATATTTGCACTCTGTTGACTGCGTTAGTCCCACAAGATTTATGGCTTCTTTTCAGGGGGAGACCTAATGTGTTATTGACTGGGTAAGTGCACTGGGATCTTTTACATCCACCTGAACTACCACCAACTCAGGCAGAGAGAGCCTCCATTCCATGTCTCATCTGACACACCCCTCCCCTTATGCTGCATTGCAGGGAAAGTATTGGAAAGTGAATCCAAATAACTGGTGTAATAATAAAACCTGCACCCTTCAGATCGTCTCACGCCAAAGGCAAGTGTGTTATTTTTAAGCTACTGAGACTGCTTTCCGTTCCTGTAAGTCAACAAGACTTAAACTTGCTCAACTTCTCACCTTAACTATGAATTTATATACAAAGTGACTAAATGTGCTCCTCTAGGCACAAAGATCAGCATACATGTGAACAAAATATTCAAACCATACTCAGCAAATGTCTCAGATCTGTGCAGGGCTTCCACCATCACCTCCAAGTCTGCCTTCTGTCTTCTGAACTGTGTATGGTTTTCAGGATTTTTATCAAGCACTGGTGTTTATAGTAGTCAAAACAAACACCATGAAGGATGAGGGACATGAGAACAAGCAAATGAAAATATTTAGTCAAGTCTGTTTATTCAGGTAAGCACACTAGACCTAGGAATTCAGGTAAGCACACTAGACCTAGGAATTCAGGTAAGCACACTAGACCTAGGAATTCAGGTAAGTACACTAGACCTAAGAATTCAGGTAAGCACACTAGCCCTAGGAATTCAGCTAAGCACACTAGACCTATGAATTCAGGTAAGCACATTAGACCTAGGAATTCAGGTAAGCACACTAGACCTAGGAATTCAAGTAAGCACACTAGACCTAGGAATTCAGGTAAGCACATGAGCCCTAGGAATTCAGGTAAGCACACTAGACCTAGGAATTCAGGTAAGCACACTAGCCCTAGGAATTCAGGTAAGCACACTAGACCTAGGAATTCAGGTAAGTACACTAGCCCTAGGAATTCAGGTAAGCACACTAGACCTAGGAATTCAGGTAAGCACACTAAACCTAGGAATTCAGGTAAGTACACTAGCCCCAGGAATTCAGGTAAGCACACTAGACCTAGGAATTCGGGTAAGTACACTAGCCCTAGGAATTCAGGTAAGCACACTAGACCTAGGAATTCCGGTAAGCACACTAGACCTAGGAATTCAGGTAAGCACACTAGACCTAGGAATTCAGGTAAGCACCACTAGACCTAGGAATTCAGGTAAGCACACTAGCCTTAGGAATTCAGGTAAGCACACTAGCCCTAGGAATTTAGGTAAGCACACAAGACCTAGGAATTCAGGTAAGCACACTAGCCCTAGGAATTCAGGTAAGCACACAAGACCTAGGAATTCAGGTAAGCCCACTAGCCCTAGGAATTCAGGTAAGCACACTAGACCTAGGAATTCATGTAAGCACTGTAGACCTAGGAATTCAGGTAAGCGCACAAGACCTAGGAATTCAGGTAAACACACTAGCCCTAGGAATTCAGGTAAGCACACTAGACCTAGGAATTCAGGTAAGTACACTAGCCCTAGGAAATCAGGTAAGCACACTAGACCTAGGAATTCGGGTAAGTACACTAGCCCTAGGAATTCAGGTAAGCACACTAGACCTAGGAATTCAGGTAAGCACACTAGACCTAGGAATTCAGGTAAGTACACTAGCCCTAGGAATTCAGGTAAGCACACTAGCCCTAGGAATTCAGGTAAGCACACAAGACCTAGGAATTCAGGTAAGCACCACTAGACCTAGGAATTCAGGTAAGTACACTAGCCCTAGGAATTCAGGTAAGCACACTAGACCTAGGAATTCAGGTAAGCACACTAGACCTAGGAATTTGGGTAAGTACACTAGCCCTACGAATTCAGGTAAGCACACTAGACCTAGGAATTCAGGTAAGCACACTAGACCTAGGAATTCAGGTAAGTACACTAGCCCTAGGAATTCAGGTAAGCACACTAGCCCTAGGAATTCAGGTAAGCACACAAGACCTAGGAATTCAGGTAAGCACACTAGACCTAGGAATTCAGGTAAGCACACTAGACCTAGGAATTCAGGTAAGTACACTAGCCCTAGGAATTCAGGTAAGCACACTAGCCCTAGGAATTCAGGTAAGCACACTAGCCCTAGGAATTCAGGTAAGCACACTAGACCTAGGAATTCGGGTAAGTGCACTAGCCCTAGGAATTCAGGTAAGCACACTAGACCTAGGAATTCAGGTAAGCACACTAGACCTAGGAATTCGGGTAAGTGCACTAGCCCTAGGAATTCAGGTAAGCACACTAGACCTAGGAATTTGGGTAAGTACACTAGCCCTACGAATTCAGGTAAGCACACTAGACCTAGGAATTCAGGTAAGCACACTAGACCTAGGAATTCGGGTAAGTACACTAGCCCTAGGAATTCAGGTAAGCACACTAGACCTAGGAATTCAGGTAAGCACACTAGACCTGGGAAGGTGTTTTTCTGTCTTAGTGGTTACATGTCTTCCAAAGTACATCAGGCTATATTTGGATAAATTGTACTAGAAACTTCTTTTTGAGTCAGACTTTTTTAATCCTTAGTAAATTCAAATTTCTCCATAAGGATTTTATCTTGTAGTCCACGCCATCTGTCAAATTCTTCCACCCACAAAGGTTTCAATAATGAAAGTCTCTCTCATCATTTAAAGAACCCATATTCAACCGGCCCTCCAAAGTCCTAAATAGGAGGCCTGTCAATCAGAAAAACCTGTGTATTACTATCAAAAAGAAGCCAGTAGGGCTGCTTTAAAGTTCCAACAAACCACAAACATAATGCATTTCAAATAAATGTAATGGGAAGTGATGAATGTCTGATACTGGGATTTGAACCTGAACATACCTCTCAACTGCACAGATTTTCACATAATGTCCATATTTTTGGCTCATATTCTTTGGTCCATTCTTCATAAAATTGTGTTTTTGTGGCAAAGTAGTGCTAAATCATTAAAGATTGGAGTTAGAAAATAATGACAGAAATTTGAGTTTCAGACTTCCTACCCTTCAGAAAATTCATGCTAATACAAAATCTGTTATTCTATCAACTTTCTAAGTTTGTAAGACCAATATTTAAAAAGTGTCCCTATTTTTGGGCCTTTGTCCCACTTTTATTTATGGCTTTGTCCAGATTTCTTGCTCTAAGAGGTTGAGAGGTATGAACCTGAATCTTATTCCAAAACCAACACCGGAAGGGACAACTTCCTCATGAATGCCCTAAGTTCTCCTTCGATGGCCTCACTTGAATGCATGCCATGTATGGCTGCCATCTAGTAACTTACCCAGTTGTGAGGAGTGCAGATTTACATATGATTGTATCTTATAACAATTAGTTTCCAAACTGCAGACAAAAAGGGGGCTCAAAAGATAAAACCACTGAAGCTTTTTTTTTTCCAGGGGTGGAAAATGATTACATAGCTTCTCCTAATAGGTGTTTACAAAATAATACTGAAGGGGTACAAAGGGAGAGAGCAAGATTAATTTTTGTGACTGTGGTAAGAATGTACCCATTTTTCCTTTGTGTTTCAGAAGGCATCTTTTTATCTTATCACAGGTGCTGTTGCTGTATAAAGATTTAGGATAACTTCTGCACAGCTCCTGTTCTGCCATGTCTGTACATACTTGATCCAGTCACATATGTGTCAGTGCTAGCACATGCTGTACTCCACAATGTCAAGAAAAAACTCTAAATGAAGAAAAAATGTAGGCTCAAAACTAGAAAAGGTTGTCTGTGCAGGTAAAAAGTTATCACGCACCATCAGCCACTAATGTCTGATATGTTTACATAGCTGATACCGAAGCATCTACATAATCAATGGACCAAATGTATGTGGAGCAGCGGCTGTAGAACAAAGTTTCTAGGAGTAAGTTCAGATTTGGAAGACTCATTCTGTAGGAGCTATTCACTCGAATTGCTTTCTTCCTTCCATTTGATTTTATTCACCGTGTGTTCAGTTCTAAGACCCCTTTGTAAATCAAGATAGTAAAAACCTTATCCATGGAATGATACAATACATTACTGAAGTTGTCAAAAATGCAAAGGCATACATGATTAAAATTCTTGAAGTCTATTGGAATGAGTAGAACGTTGCTTCACAGAGAAAGACTAAACACCTCAGTTGTGTTCAAAAAAGCCTACCTAAACAGGAAGGTCTTCAAGGGGGCTTTAAAGTCTCAGAGTGTGTTGGCATGCCTACCACTGCTAGAAGATAGTTCCACAAAGAAGTGACAAAATACGCAACATGATTACACTCTACTCTTTCTAGTCAAACTCTGGCAATTGTCAGTGGCACCATTTCTATGGTAAACAAGTTTTCAACCAACAGTGGAGTGGATGTACAGGTTTGCTGGATTGTGAAGAACTGGACTACGTAGAGTTTTATAAGGAAAGAGACAGTTCTTATAGTTTGCCCTTCCAGAGCACTTCAGTAAAGCATGATGGGAAAAAATCATTCATGAGGCAGGCAGGGCTGCTGCTTTCAGACCCACTCATTAAGGTAAAGAACTCAGGATCAATAGACTGCAACCTGGTGCATGTAATATGATGGAAATCATTCCAGGTGTACACAGCCGGGCTTAGGCCATATGGATCTATTTGGTCCAGTTGGGGCCCACTCATTCAGCAGGCCTTGTACTGGGCTGTAGCAGAGTCATTATAGTTTATGTAGGCAGAAGACTTTTCTGAGAGACAATAGAGCAAACTGCAAGGCATTTCCTACTGGCAGTCTTGTTTTTCTAGTAATTTTAAGTCTTATTAGTGGAGCAGACATTCCCAATCATTTACTGCAGCAGTGGCTTGTCCACTATTATTGTTAACTGCAGCTTCATTTCTCATGCATGGCGTACAGTGTTAGCTGTTCATACTTCTTTAGTGCTCCTGTTGCTGAATGCTAAGCCGAGTGTAGCACTCCACTTATCATCTTGGAAGACAGTAAGACCACACTTAATTTAAAGACTGCATCTCTGCTAATATGGGGTTAATAAGTTGTTACTAATGAATACAATTACAAAAAATAACTGGAATAGTCAATGTCAGACGGACACACTAGTATGCATAATCTAATTAAATGTTGTGATGTGAGGAAACTCCTGCTCACTTGGACTTGTGACATAACATTACCAATTCAACAATATGGCAGAATGTTTGCTGTACTCACAGAGAGGAGTAAAATAATCCCAGAGAAGTAAAACATCAGGTGTGTGTACAAGTGCTGAGCGATGCGAGACAGAGGTGCATAGATAAATGATTCACTTGGCTGAAAGTGGAAAAACAGTAACATAAACAGTTTGACTCACAAATGTACTGCTGGGATATCTCAGCTTCATAGTTGTAAACAAAACAGGGGGCAAATAGAAACTAGTTTCAGAGTTGCATACAAAATTCAGGGCAAACAGAAAACTAAAGACAAAAAGGCGGCCATGGTGGTGCAGTGGTTAACATTGTCACCTCACAGCAAGAGATTCTCCAGTTTGCTCCATGGCTGGGGTGCCTTCTGTACGGAGTCTGCATGTCCTCCCTCTGGTCACATGGGTTTCCTCTGGGTGCTCCGGTTTCCTCCCACATCCCAAAGACATGCTGTAAGTGGATTGGACACTCTAAATTGGCCCTAGGCATGAGTGTGTGTGTGTGTGTGTGTGCCTTCCGTGGAAGGTTGGGCACTGGGCTGGCAACTCAACACCATAAAACTTTACTGCCAATCATGAGCAGACTGGTGGTGACCCCTAACCGGGAAAATCCAAAAAAAGAAGTAGAAGAAAATTAAGGACAGAAAATGATTGGCCTTGACTGGGAAGGATTTTTGTTGGAACTGTATCATGATCATGCAGAGATGAACAAATTGTGTGAGTTTTTGCATTTTCTTCCTACAACCATGTGAGTTTCCTTACGGAATTTTGACTTTTATCTTCCTCCAGAAACATAATACTTGGCTGGAAAAGATCTGCATGTATCAGTCCACTTATCCATTTTAGCAAATAATTAAAGAAATAAAAATAAATGACAAAAAAATGGTTATTAACAAGGTAGTATGTGATCAATACCGTTTATAAGGGGATAGCTGAGATTATTGCTATAGTTACTGTGGAGCATTCTGAACAAGCTCTACAGTTTTATGTAGTTTTCTGGAAACTCACGCTGACTGCATTAGGTATGAGAATGAAATGGGTAAGGAACGCCAAGCATTCAGAGCAAGTGCAGATGACTGGAGGCTCGTGAAGGATGAAAGGGGTAATAGGAGATGAGAATGCACAATGGAGGTTAGAAACTTTTCATTCAGTTTTTTGACCCCCATCTTCCAACAACCATTAAACTCAGCCTCACTGACTCATTTGCCCATTACTGCCTGGCTGCTGAGGACACCGGACATGGAAGACAAGATCTGGGGACTGTAACAAGTCAGAAGATTTGCTTGGTACCGTCTGCAGCACCTCCCAAACACACTGTAGCGAGTAGAATACTAAACTTACAACAACAGGCTTTTTATTTTATTTATTTACTAATTTATTTAAAGTTTATTATCCAAGGTCAAGAACTGATCCACTTACACCATTGTTAGGCTCAACATGGTGGAAATATAGCCAAATAAACAAAAAACATTAAGTGATATCAGTGCAACTATGATAATATACGAGCAAGCATACAAAGAGGTATGTCAGGATAGTAAAGTAGCATAAATGAGGGCAATTATAAGTTGATAAATCATCAGAATTTAGTCAGGAAAATAAATAATTAGAGTGCATGCATACTGTCATAACATGATATAGTGCAGCGTTCCTAATAATATACAGAGAGCAAAGCATTTGAATTATGTACTGTTATATGACATGGGATGTAAAAGGGAATAAAGCATGAGCCAATGGAAGGGAGGAAGGGAAAGGAGGTAGACATAAAAGAGTGAGAGACAGTTTGTGTGAGACAGAGAGAGATGAAAAAATGAAGTCCAAGGGGCCGACAAGAAGGAAGACTGCAGCTACGTCTTACCCAGGTCCGGCACAGCCAAGCCTGCTAAGCCAAGGTATGCCGTCCTGATGAAGCACCATGGACACACAGGGCCTCAGTGGCCCAACAAATAAGCCCCTTATAGTGTGCTTGAGAAAGTTAAGTAGACCTTGACAGAGGAACTACAGTGCATGTTGGAAATAGGATAATCAAGGAGCTGAATAGCTTATTTCAGTTTTAAAATGTCTTATGACAAAATGCAATTTAATAAATATAGAATAAATGCAAAACAGCCTAAGTTAGCAAGCAAAGGAGTTGTAAAAAAAAAATATATATATGTGTATGTGTGTGTGTGTGTGTGTGTGTGTGCGTGTGTGTGTGCGTGTGTGTGTGTGTGTGTGTGTGTTTGTGTGACACACACACACACACACATATATATATATATATATATATATATATATATATATATATAAAAGTGGGTCTACCTGACATTGCCGACACTACAGAATGCCAACAACCATATGGCCAACACAATATGATCGACATTCAGATTGCCAACAATGCGGAACCGGCATCTCACTATAGTGCGGAATGGAAAGATTTCCATTCCTGCACTGTAGTGCAATCTCAGAGTTGGTATATTAAAGTTACGGGGGGTGTGAGGGGTGGAGCCCCCCAGGGGGGGTGCAGGGGGCAGAGCCCCCTCTGCTAGCATTTGAAAGGGAATTTTCTGTTCATTTTTTTATGGTCTTATTTTGATGTCGAGATTTTGGCTGTCGGTGATATGGTGTCGGCCATGTGGTTGTCGGTGTTGTGAGCTTTCGATCTTGTTAGGTAGATCCGTATATATATACATATATATATATATATATATATATATATATATATATATATATATTGGATCACTACAGAATACCAAAATTCCATAATCCTGAGATTCTAAATCCCGAAGACCAGAATCTTGAGATTGCGGAATCTCGAAGTAGTGAATGGGGATTGCCGTCCAGTTCGGAATGGGAACTTTGCCATTCATTCCACTGTTCGGAGTTGGTATATTTAAGGTGCATGGGGCTTGGCCCCCTGCATACAGGTTAGAATAATAATACTAATAATAACTTAGAATAGTTAGTTTACTTTTTTTTTTTTTTTTTTTTTTTTTTAATGTTTGAGATTCCACAATCTCGAGATTCTGGTCCTCGAGATTTAGAATCTCAGGATTGTGGAATTTCGGTATTTTGTAATGATCCTATATATTTATGAGCAAAATAAAAATAACTCCAAAGAAAACACAGTCACACAGTCCAGGAAAACAAAACGCAGTTTATTCAATAACAGTATTGTTTTATATTTAATATGCAGTAATAGCATATATCCCTGATATGCTAATTTGAAATAGTCTTAAGTGCAGGAAGCCAACATGGAGAGAAGGCTGGGATGTTAGATGGGATGGGTCATCTAAAGAAAATGAAACAAACTGGGCCTCACAATCTTTAAGGCCAGTCCTGCAGGCACAGTCACATAATGTGGGGCAAAGCAATACTAAATGAATGTTGCCAGGATTGTGAAGGGTCTTCCAATATGCTATATACATTTGTATCCTCATCTCACAAAATCTGTACCTCATACTTTCATATTCTGAGAAACTAAAGTGCAGATGTAAAATCTTAAATATCTTATAATTCAAACCAAGACAAGCAACTCAAGAAAGTGGCTAATCTGTCGACAGTTTACTTAAGCAAGTGGTAAGCTGCCTTTAACATAAATTACAAAATGAAAAAAATATATCCTAAACAGATAAAAAGAGAACGCAAAACTAGATATTTTACCTCACTGCTGAACTCCTGGGTAGTGTGTATTACATGAAGAAGTAAAGTGCAAAGTTAATTCTCCAATTTCTAGAATGGTATATAGTAAAAAAATGTGTCCCATATTTCTCTTCACTCACCTGAAAAATCACACAGTATTCATTAGGGCATACACTTGTGAAGCTGTCCACTTCCAGGTCATACTAAATAGCTGAGGCACTAAGGTGCTTGTCTGTAGGACTTCTACTATGTCAAAAGAAGGCTGAGGTCTTTAAATGTGACTGCTTGACTTTCCTTCCCTACCAGCTTGTGTAAATACATTACCATTGTAACTGCACACTATGTTGAAATGCAGACATTTATTTCAGAATAAAATACTTTTGAAAATAAAGAAGATGTTATGTTAAGTATACTCAGATGGCCAACATGTAATACTTTATTCAGTCCACAGCACAATCCTAGAATCTACCAACTGAGTTTCTGCAATGCTGTGCATTTGCCACACTCAGCCATTCCATCTCCTCTTGCTCCCACCACAGAGGAAGTGGCTTATAACCTTCGGTACTTAAGCAAAACCCTGTCGGTTACAGCAAAAATATCTTCATTGAGTAACAGTCCTTTTGATGGTTAATTGCGAAACTAATCTCTTGGTTAGGTATGAAAGGTCAGGCTACATGGCCCCTTTATATACGAAAACAAAAGCTTATTAACAAGCATGGCATGATTACTCAACACCCTCCATACATGTTAAGAAATCAGTGATGCTTGGGACACAGGAGGTCTGCAGAGGTCAGCTATGCTGAACTAGACAAACTATGTAAACAAGCCTCTTATTCTGCTACCGGTCGTTCAAGTTCAAATTCATATTTTCTGCACACTTTTAACTGTTTTACCGACATGACATGTGAAAATGCCTTTTTTTCCATTTGTTTTTCTGCTCAGACATTGTAACAAGCTATAGTCAACAACTGTGTGTCCAAACAAACGGACCCTGCAGGTCTTTCTGACCTACTTTAACATTCTCCACCCTATGAACCAGCCTCTTTGGTGAATTTGTATGAACTTTGCTTAATATTCGTTATTGCTCTGCATTCATTTTTTTCCAGTGAAACCCAAGTCTGTGACTTGGAAATGGGTTCAAGTATTTTACTTTGTTAAAAAATGACGGCAATGCTTTGATAAAGTAATCAATATTGTATGACAGAGTGTACATTAAGCAGTACTAATATATAATCAGAGGGTGAGCTGAACAGGAACAAATAAAGCCTAAGTGACTTCCAAAACTTCAAACTGTGCATTAAATCTGTACTGCACACCACTGGAGTGACTCACTGTGCTCATGAAACATACAAAAGTGATTTGTGGAATTCATGAATTAGTCACCTTTTAATGCACAGTTAAGAAACAATTGGTTTGCTGAAAACTGACTGATGATTGCATAGTCTTAACTACATACTACCACTGAGTACAAACCTGAAGGCATAATTACCAGTAAGTATAAACCTGAAGTCATAACTACCACTGAGTATAAACCTGAGGGAATAACTACCACTGAGTATAAACTAGTACAAACCTGAAGGCATAACTACCACTGAGTATAAACTAGTATAAACCTGAAGGCATAACTGCCATTGAGTATAAACCTGAAGGCATAAATGCCACTGAGTATAAACTAGTATGAACCTGAAGGCATAACTACCACTGAGTATAAACCTGAAGGCATAATACCACTGAGTATAAACCTGAAGGCATAAATGCCACTGAGTATAAACTAATATAAACCTGAAGGCACTGAATATAACCTGAAGGCATAATACCACTGAGTATAAACCTGAAGGCATAAATGCCACTGAGTATAAACCTGAGGGCATAACTACCACTGAATATAAACTAATATAAACCTGAAGGCATAACTACCACTGAGTATAAACCTGAAGGCACAACTACAACTGAGTATAAACTAGTATAAACCTGAAGGCATAACTGCCATTGAGTATAAACCTGAAGGCACAACTATGACTTGTTAGGTTTCCCACATGTAGCACTAAAAGAATCAGTTGTGATGCCACCTCCCACTATAGCACAGCTGGTCTTCTCCCACAATACAAAATACAAGGTTTCAGAGTAGCTGAATCTTCTGGAATGTCACACCATTGTCCTCCCAACAACAGGTAGTTTTCAGCCCAGCATCCATAGCATTTTTCTTGCCTGACTGCATTACCCAAATGCACTGGATGAATGCTCATGCTTTTTCCTTCTTTTTTCTCTTTCCACCAGCACACCTTGTTTGCGAGAACTCTTCTTTATTAAATTTTCTATCTTTCTTTCAGGTTAGGTTACAGATTTTCTTTTCAAACATCTTGGATTTAAACTAATTCTCCCTTTTTATCATCTCCTTTATGAGAGTAACACCTCTGGAAATGACTGAGATGCATCTTGTTTTACCTACTTTGTACCTCAGTAGAAGCATGGATAATGGTTATGACTTTATTTACAGAATTCTGAACTCTTAAAATCTTCATGGTAAAACAAAGCTTTGCTATGTATGGTGCAGCCTGTATTTTAGAAGGTTTCACACTCAAGAATAAAAAGGAATTTGCTTCCTTTAGATTTTGTAATCAACAGGCCATGTGAGGGGTTGAAAAGCAGGGGTCCACTTTCAAGGGTAACTGTTGGCTGTCAGGATTAAATGGCAGCACTTCTCAGATCACAAACTTAGACACCTGTAAAGTACATTTCAACACATTCCACAGATCCCACTATAACAAGAAAAGTTTGCTGGGGTTTTCTTGATCACCTTCAGCTCACAACCTAATATCCTAGGTAGGGTTTATGGAACTGTCTCATTGAAGGTCAGAAGGTTTGAGTTCCTCTTTTTAAGGAAGCCAGCAGTGGTTTTGGAAACTGAAGTACTCTGAAAGATACAAACGCAATGTGGTCCAGGAAGTTTTTTTCAAGCCTACCTTCTTGGTTCCAGTTCATCAGTATGTTAATTTCTACTAATGTTGCTTTTGATGACACCATTAATACCATCCCCATCTTTGGGTAGCTTGACATTAGAGATAGTGTCATCAAGAACACTGTTGCAGCTATCTCACTGCCCATGGTTGCCCCAGTTCCAACTTTGGATGGCCAGACAGGAGTCGATATCCTCAGACCTAGAAGACCTGGACAGTGGCTATGGTGGAATGTTTCACCATAAACATCTACACAACATTCCTTCTTAAAAAATGAGCTCATTGTGTTTTTCTTATGGAAAAGAAATTATTTCATATTCCTGTCTTTCTACAGCACAGTACGACCTTAGGATTCAGGACCTTATTGTTAATTTTTTTCTGTCCTTTCTTGGTAGGCAGAGAGAGAATGCAGGCCTTACATGCACCAGGATTTTTCTTGGAGCTTAAGGGCTTCAGACTCAGTGACTTCCTCCTCTTTGTGACAGTCACTGCTGTTAGAGGTGTAGCAAAAACAAGAACTGCATTCCTAAGATCCTCAGGGCACAGAAGGTGAGCCATGATTGACATTAGTCCCCAGTCCCTTGACTAGGGTCTATAAAATTGTAATAACCTTCCCATAATCACCCCTAATCCCCTCAGAGACTAAGCAAGAAGTATTGCAGAGAGATGTCATCATGATCTGACCACAGCTGATCCAGTCCCACTGGAAGGATTGCAGAGAGATCTCATCATGATCTGACCAGTGCTGATCCAAGCAGACAGGAAGTATTACAGTGAGGTCTCATCATGATCTGGCCAAAGCTGATCCTTGCCCACAGGAAGTATTTCAGAGAGATTTCATCATGGGCTGGGGCAGAGCTGATCCTTGCCCACAGGAAGTATTTCAGAGAGATCTCATCATGATCTGACAAGTGCTGATCCAGGCAGACAGGAAGTATTACAGAGAGATCTCATCATGATCTGGCCAAAGCTGATCCTTGCCCACAGGAAGTATTTCAGAGAGATTTCATCATGGGCTGGGGCAGAGCTGATCCTTGCCCACAGGAAGCATTTCAGAGAGATGTCATCATGATCTGGCCAGAGTTGATCCATGCCCATAAATTCCTTGCATGGTACATCACCTCTGTAGTATGTTTCTCCCTAATCACCAGCTGCCATTCCTTCCCCTCTTATGAATGCATGTTTATTACTCAAATGCATTAGCACTGAGCCATAGAACATTGCTGTCATAAATTCAACATTGCAAAAAGCTGTCAAACTAATACAAAATTAAGTATATTTTCAGATGGCAGGATCCTACTCACTCTGGCTCCCTACACCCCATGTTACTCTATATCACACAACCTTGGGGGTTCCACCCCCCCCCGAAGTTCCATAATCTTGAAAGCCATACAACCAAAACGTGTAGCTATACTGATTTTGATGAAACGGGTGCAATTAACTGGTTCTTGACATTACCAGATTTGAGCAAACTCTGTGTTCCTCATTTGATTTCTCCAGGTCTTCATTCAGGGGTCAGTACAAAGCTATAGTGAATAGTTGTATATCAGGGCCACAATGGAAACAATATTTATATATTTTCCCTCAAGTTCTTCAATGGGTCCCCCATTACTGCTTCACTCCTCTGCTAAGCATGACAGCTCTAGCTCATTGACGAGTGAATACTATGTGTGCAAATAATCAGCAGTTGTTGGTCACACTTCCAAAACAGTTCAATCTACAATTCTTTCTTAGATTCAGTCATGTAAGAGTGATGCAGATATTACTACGGTAGTTCCCACAACATTCACATGTACTGCAGTTGCGTTTATATTACGTGATCGAACAGTGAAATGTTCGAACATGTAATAATCTACTCCTAAATATCAAATCGATTGAATGGCAAAAAAAAAAAAAAAAAAAAAAAAAAAAACACACCCAAACAAACCATTAAAATGCTCTAAGCAGGGGGGCAAGCTCCCATGCACCCCCACACCCCCCGCTACTTAAATATACCAACTCCAAGATCACACCACAGTGCAGACAATAGAAAATTTCCATGTCCGCACTGTACGGAGATCTCCAGTGAACCATTCGACATTCTGACGGTTCGATATTTAGGGCTCGATTATTACGTCTTCGAACATTTGACTGTTCGATCACGTAATATAGACCCTTGCAGTTTTGGCTGTGGCCACTCCTGGAGTCACATGAGAATGATGCAGGTATTTCTAAGGCAGTTCCCAGTACATTCAGGTGAACAGCATCTTGTCACTAGCTGGCCACTTCTAAGGAGTTAAACTGTGTGTATCACTGTACACTTCCTAACCCCCACTTCAGACAACTAGAACCACAAGTATTGCATATATATATATATATATATATATATATATATATATATATATATATATATATATATAATCATGTCTTTCGAATATATGCCTCACACCTCTTCTGAAACGGAGATCCAGATAACATGAACCTGATTTTCTGCCCCGCACTTACAATGATTCTTGGATCATTTGAAGAGAAATTTTCCTTCAATAATTCTTGTGTGTTACAACACACAAGCATGTTCTTTTAACTGACACAAGTATGTGTTAATGTAATTGTGCTGTTATTTTGCTAAACCAGAAAGAAGACAGATGAAGCACTCATGTTAATGTTAGAAGTCTGTTTTTAATTGGAAACAAGGTGACTGCATCTTAAATTGGAATTAGCGATGCTTTTAGGTGTTTGCGAACACCAGTCAGCATTACTCATACAGCAGTGTGCACTTTTTCTGACAGATATTCATAGCCTGAAGAGAGGCACTGTATTTCACCTTTCGAGGGAGCCCGAGTCTTCTATTTTCTGGGAACATTATTCCAGTAATTCTTATTGCAAATGTCTTCCTTGACTGTATCGTTCAGTATAATGCTAGCCCTCTGATCTACTGTTGTCCTTTCCTTGGTTACCTTCTCATATACTCCAACTCTAGCAGAAAAAAACACAACCCAAGGAAAAAAAACATTCTATTGTCAAACCACAGAACAACGAGGGCACTGGACTAAGTAAAATGACAAAACTGCAAATTTATCAAATGCCCTTCCCTTCACTCCAGAAGACATCTAAAGTCAAGCTGCCAATGTTTCCACCATGTTTTGTTCCTTCATTTGCAAATACCATTAGACCATATATTTGTGGCATTACAACTATAAGGCAATATTTCAATACTGACCAAAGTTTTAAAGCAATTGAATCCAAATCCATGAAAAAGGCAAAACACAGAAGCACATAATGGGTACAAATATAAAAGAAAGATATTGGAAGCCTATACTGACATTTCCCAAGAGCAGATAATCTGCTTGCTATACTAGTGTGTGTGAGTCTGTGTGTGTGTGTGTGTGTGTGTGTGTGTGTGTGTGTGTGTGTGTGTGTGCTGCACTCATCAAAATCCACTATATCATATTCACTTGTAATATATGTGCGCATTTGTTGTAATGCTTTGTATCATAAACCCAGTTCCACGTGTCTTCACCATGCTCTTTGTAATTGATTAGTAGTGGGGGTAATCTATGTGTACCTAGTATAGTGTCATGTATTCTCCAAATGTATCTCCCCAATACACTCAGTACCTGAATTTAGGAAGATAAACAGGCTGCTTCTGCTGTACCCGAGCAACTCTGTGTCCAGGTATGAAAGTATGCAACAGCATGCGGACTGCACACCTAGAGTAACAGAAGTATCCTTACCCTTAAACAGCAGTATCAATTCAGCAGAAACTCACTGAACACAGTCGGCTCTACCACAGCCCTCTGTAGTCACCCTTCCACCTCTTTTACCAATCCCTTACACACATGTGCACACACACACAAACACACAGACACACACACACACACACACACACACACACACACACACACACACACACACACACACACACACACACACACACGTGTGTGTTAGGTAATAAATAAAGTGCTCTCCCTGCTTTTGTAATGAAGAGGCCGTGGTCATTAAGGTTGTCAGTTGTATCCCCCCAGAAGAGATACAATGTACAATGCCTTTCTGTTACTTTGTTACAATTTCCCTGAATTATGCTCCATCCTCCCGTCATCACCTTTCCTGTGCTTCCTTAACATCAGAGCTATATTCTGGAATGCTGTCCTCCACCCTTCCCTTTAAATGTTACTCTAACTCACATATAATGTTAATTAAACAGCAGGTTTTGCATCAACGGAACATACTGAACTAATATCTGGCAGTAATGACCGATTATAATTCTCAGTGATTTTATCAGAAAACCAAAAATTTATGAAGGCAGAGCAAACATATGAGGCAAAATCAGAGACAGTTGAGAAGTATGCCTCCACCCTGCCTCATTTCTGTCATCTAACCATTTCTCATGCATTGTATTCCAAGATGTCTGCCTCCTACGCTTCCTCTTTCTGCTTCACTTTTCCAGTTGCGTAAGGAAGCTGGCCTCTTAATATTTTCTCTCAACTCTGACACTTCTTCTTCATTTTCTTCTCTTCCTCTCTTACCTTTCCTACTTACCTTAGAACCTGTCTTGTATACTACTCTCCACCCTCCCAGCATGCCCATACGTATTGCCCTCCATCCCCTATCTTACTCCATAGCTCCCTTTCTTCAGTTATAATACCGCTGTGGGCCCCAAAGTTGTAAATTATTAACCTGTTTTATTAGCACACATGTGATGTTTACCATAAAGAAAAAGTGTTTACTTATTACACTGATAGGATCAGAGCCAGATGCAGCACTAGACGACCTAGGCAGTTACCTAGAGCCTGTGTTTTCTGGGAGGCCTTGTAAATAAAAAAAAAGTAAAACCTGACTCACTGCCAGCATTAGGACCTTTCAGGAGATAAAGTACATTGACTTCTATTAGCACAGCAAGTCCCAATAACCCAAGGGTCTGGCTTATAGGTCTATAATTACCCAGGTCAATTGAACTTTATAGAAGGGAATGTCTGTTACTGTCCTTCATTCATCTGACATGAAACCTATTTTGAAGCTGATATGGAATAGCTTTTTAGGCTATCGCACATGCCATGCTTCAGGTTGAACAGTAGTCAGCCTGGTATGTTATCTGGCCCCATAGATGTAATGTTCTTGGCCTTAGACAATACCTTGAGAACTTCTTCTTGGGGATTTGAAGAGGGTGCATGTATAGGTACAAGATCTGAGAATATCACTGGAAAAAGGGGTGTAAAGTGTGAGCTAAATTTGTCTACTACCAGACTGACTATAACCTCTTGGGTCTGAGTATGTAATATCACGTACTATTAGCTCTGCACAGTGCTGGGTAATGTTTCTCAGGTAGTAGATTGGGTATGCCTTCTAGGACTGAGTATGTGATATCACTTACTGTTGGCTCTACACAGTGCTGGGCATTGTTTCTCATGTAGTAGATTGGCTATGCCTTCTATGTCTGAGTATGTGATATCATTGGCTATTAGCTCTGCACAGTGCTGAGCATTGTTTCTCAGGTAGTAGACTGGCTATGCCTTCTAGGCCTGAGTATGTGCTATCATTGGCTATTAGCTCTGCACAGTGCTGGTTATGGTTTCTGACATGTTTAACATAATTAAAGATGATTTTGTGGTTATCCTTCACCTAGGTAGCTATTTTCACTTCATATCTGGCTGTGGTTGATTTGATAAGGGTCTGGACTTTTTTTCTTCAAGGTCTGTATCAAAGATGCTGACCAAGAATCAAAGAGCTCTTGGAAATAAGAGTCCAAAAACATCAAGTCCTCGAGCAATGTCCTACAATGAAAACTTAGTACATTTGTTTGTGCATTTGTCTACTGGAAGTTGTAGGGTCAGATATGAGGATCTGAACTACCCTGAAACAGGAAAGTGATGTCACTCACTGTCAAAGGAAGTGGAGTAGCTTTGTGGTTAGACTGAAGGAACTGAAAGTTTGGGTGATGCTTGTTAGACAGGTGAGATGAAAGACCTTTGAAGGGTCTTAACTTTAGAGGCTTCTCTACAGATGAGGCCACAGCAGAGGGAACCAAATTTGACAGGGCAAGAATGTAGCTATAAGAATGGCTTATGCATTGCTCATGTCAGCTTTTATCAGAAATCTCAGAACAAGGGTACATGGGAGAAGCACATAAAGGAGACCAAGTGGTTTATGCTCACACTTCTCAACTGTCCAGATTTTTTCAGAATGTCCAGATTTCTGCCTCAGATTTTTGGTCTGTTCCTCATAAAATTTGTAGTTTTCTGGCAAACCACTGAAGATTGAAGTCACTAAATAATGACAGATATGTGAGTTTCATACTTCATATTCTTCAGAAAATACATTCTAGTACAAAACCTGTTATTCTAGCAACTTTCTAGGTTTACAAGAGCAATATTTAAAATTTGTCAGTGATACTGGGCCTTCATCCCCTATTATTTTTGGCTTTGTCAAGATTTCTTGTGCTTAGAGGCATGCTGAACTACAGTATCCCATTAAGTCTATCCCTGAGGAGAAATTAGGAAGAAAAGGTTCCTGCATTTGTATTTGGTTGGTAAAGCAATCAGGTTACAACAAGGCTTGCCTCAGCAGTGAAATATGGCATTCACTACTGGCAGATCAGTCATGAATCATCAGCAAGCACAGTAATTTTGAAAAGTGACTCTGTAGTTCAAGTCAGTGCAAAAATCTACATGTCCCCTTCTGAAGTGACCATTGGCTTGACAGATAGCACACTTGCCCATAATGTTGGGAATATCATAAGTCTGCAAGTTCTATTCAGTCACCAAGTGCCTGTATTTGTAGAGGACAGTTGGCACATGGTTGATTTATTGTTTGAAGAAGTTCCAAATGAAGTGTTATTCCTCCTGTGGTCCAAGGTTTGGTTCCATCATCTTCAATCTGACACTTGTATGACTCTAAGCAAGTCACCCTGAGGCATTCGGAGAACCTGATCTTGATTCCTCTGTAAGGACAGATCTCATGCATAGTAACAAACTATGAACCAGTTATGCTACTTCACCTGTTCACTGCTCATACTTCATAATATCGACATTATCAGTACTACTGCACGTCATTTTCTACACAATTTATGGCATACTATTTCCCAGCTAAAATCTGCAAGTTAAATTTGTCTTCATAAGTGTGATAAACAGAAGCAAAAATACAGTGATTTCTGCCTTCCTATTCCTACCATTAATATAACACTATAAGACTGTTGGGACCCATCCTCCTCTTTCATCAGTAGTTTGAGAGCAGGTTGTAGTTTAGGAGGAAGAGTGAAGCGTAGAGTCTATCTGGAAGCTTCCATCGAAAAGTTCCAAAGTTTTCAAACTACAACCTGCTCTTGAGCTACTTCCTTTAGCATGTATTCTGTTCATCCTAGCTGGAGTCTCTCAGCACCCCCAGGTTAGTTTAGTTTGGATCAGGTTGCCTCTCCCACTTTGGACCTTTATTTTTATTTTTCATCATTAGTGATTTTTCTGTTTGTCATCTGGAAGATGTATGCAGAAAGTTCCTTGTCATGCCTTCTGATTCTCAGGTTCTGTTTCTAGCTTGAAGCTTGAAAACAAATAATGTTAATAATTGTCATCTATCTACCACACTTAATACCTTAAATCATAATTTTTCCCCCACCACTACTCACATTCCACCATACAATGTATGAATGGATTGTTCTTTTAACTTATCACTTGGCTTATAAATGTAGAAGGAATCAAATCATACCAGACAGCATTCTACAAATCTGAATAGTGTTAAACTTTAAATGCCAAATTAATTATGTAGCTTAAAACTCCATTTTGAACACATTATTATCCATACCTGTACATAAGCTCGGTTATTTCAGTATGATTAGAGCTCATGTACAAAAACAGAGTTGCAAAACAGTGACCTGTTTTTACTGAAACCATGAACTCAACTGTAATCAAACACAGAAAACTACCCACACAGGGACTTCCCTACACTGTCAAAGACTCTAATATATTAAGTCACGGGGAGGCAGAGATGAATCCTTCTTATGATATTTATTTTCAGTTGTTTGCTTACCATCATGTTGGGAACTAATCTGCATATTCCTTATTGTTTGTGACTGTACCCCCCCAGCTCCTTCAATACTGCAGCAAAAGTAAATTTGAGGTTGGAACCTTCCAGAAACTTCTATATAGGAATTTTTCAATGTTTATTTTATGTAATTTTCAAACCCCAAAAGACCCCCCCAATACCCTTAGCTCTGCTACACCACCCTCTCAGACAAATAATGTTGCATACAAATAAAAACGTGTGATGTCAAGAATGGATAATCACTGTAAACTCTTCAGTATGTCACAAAATGGTGAGCACTTTCAATCCTTACAACTGTCTTGGGACTTCTTCAAGCAATAAATAAATCCGCACATGTACATTAAATAGCAACCCACAGTGTTATATAAAATAAAATCACCAATAAAAAGGCTCTCAATGTTAAGACAAAAGTGTAAACAAAATCACATTCATGTCTACACACAAACATAGATTCAAAACAGCTTATAAAAAGCACAAAATCAGTGCTTGGGGAGACAAACTTATCAGAACAGTACAAACCAGTTCTACAGCAACAGAAATGGCTGGTGGAAAGACAAGAAATGCCAAATTAGTTGCAAGGAACAAAATCACTCATCACTTTCTTTTACAATAAATAGTTTGCAGTGATTATCCAGCCTCAGCATCCAATATATATATATATATATATATATATATATATATATATATATATATATATCCATATATGGGTCTACTTCTTTTGACCTAATTTTCATTTGCCTGACACTCATTTGCCTGACCCCATTTGACTGAAATTTCATTTGCCTGACACTTCATTTGCCTGACACTTCATTTGCCCGAAAAGTATTATTAGCAAGAAAATGGAATATGCTCCCTTCCCCACTGCAGTGCGACCCTGGAGTTAGAATATATAGTTAGGGGGGGTGTGGGGGGTGAAGGCCCCCACTTCATTTCATATGATATTGTTAACTTTTGATGTAATATTGTTTAGTAGCAGAAAAGTAAGTGAGGGGCTTCGCCCCCCACACCTCCCGTTGTGGGGGGCTGTGCCCCCCACACCCCCCTAACTATATATTCTAACTCCAGGGTCGCACTGCAGTGGGGAAGGGGGCATATTCCATTTTCTTGCTAATAATACTTGTTGGGCAAATGAAGTGTCAGGCAAATGAAATTTCAGTCATTTGGTCGCAGGCAATTGAGTGTCAGGCAAATGAAAGTTAGGTCAAAAGAAGTAGACCCATATATATATATATATATATATATATATATATATATATATATATATATATATAGATGGATATAGATATAGATATATAGATATAGGTTTACCATCAAAATAAAAAATGAAGGTTCGGCGAAAATGGGAATGTCGAATGGAAGTTGACTGATTCCTGTATTGTCGACCTTCAAATTTCCGCGTATCCTGCACAGCGAATGCTACTGTGCATTTGCTTATACATGGTCAATGTAATGAATAGAAATTATGGTACAGTGCAGATCGGGAAATTAATCCATTTATCGCTGTGGTGCAATGTCGGAGTTGGACTATATAGTTTGCAGGGGATGCAGGAGAAAGCCCCCCCCCCCGCAAATACATGAGTTTCAACATTGTGCAGTACTGAACTGTGTATGTTTGTGCTGCTGAAAAGGCAGGCAGATGAAGCAGGATGTCGAATAATACCGACTTCGCATTCATCTGTATGATATTCAACATTGTAATATGCAAGACGTCTCACATGTGGGTCGAACAAATAAACAGATTACATTGTTAATCTCCACCTTTTCATGGTAAACTATATATATATATATATATATATATATATATATATATATATATATATACATGATTTATTCAATTGCTTAAACTGTCAGGTAGTCGAATGCTGCAAAGACTGGCAAAAGAGTTTGAATATGCGCTTATCGCAAACTGTCAATCTTTGCAAGTGCAAGAGCACAATAAAGCAGGGGCTGGGAATTTGCCCTTAACATACTTCTTATTTACATGATGATTCTTCTTGTAGCCTTACATATGGGGCTGGTAAGACTTATGGTACCGTAGTTACTCCTTTGTGTAGGGGAATGACTGTAGCCATCTTCCATTCCCTGGGCACAAAATCTAACGGAAGACTCCAGTTGAAAAGTGATTCAAGTGGACCAGAAAGGTCATGTTTCATGCTATTTATTAAACATTGTGGGATGTTATCTGGGCCCAAAGGTGCCATGTTTTTGGCCTTACAAAGTTCATTGATGATCTGTTCCCTAGTAGTGGTTGGGGGGATTGAGGTATGCAGTACTTCCTTTGAAATATGGGGGGGAGTAGGGGGAGAAATTTCAGCTGAACCTGTCAGCCAAATGGTTGGCAATGGCCTCCAGGTCAGTGTTAGTGATGCCACTTACAATAAGTTCTGCACATTGTTGTGTATTTCCCCTGAGGTGGCAGACATAGCTATAGAAGGTGTTGTGGTTGTCGTTTGACTGAGAAGCTATGTTTAGATTGGTCAGGGGGCTTTTACTATGTATGGCTTTGTTCCTCCAATGCTTGGGCAAGAATTGTTTTCTTTTGTTGAATAACCGATTGATATTGTGATTCAACCAGTGTGGCTTGCTTTCTGAGTTTGCTTTAATTTTAATATTCGTGGGAACCACTCACTCTATACTGCTATCAATAGGACTGTACAGAGATTTTGTAAATATCACAGCATATGCTATGGTGTTTAATGGGTTTGGGAGTGCTTGAAATTTAGCCAAGGTGTTGCTTAGTAGAGAGAGGTTAGCCTTGGAATAGTTCCTAAAGGTTTTTGGTTTCGCTGGATCCCTGGCTTTAATTTTTATTTCAAGTAAAACTGCCTTATGGCCAGATCTGATGAGCGAAGGTGTTCCATTGGGTGAGGAACATTGGTCCCTCATGTTTGTGAGTACGAGATCAAGGATGGTTGTACCCCTGGTAGAAGAACAGACCAACTGTTCCAGGATGTTAGCATTAAAAACGTTTAGGAATCACTTGGCTTGTGCATTAGAAGTGGTATAGGATTCCCTAGTTCAGATCTTGAAGTTAGTATATAAAGGTTGCAGTGGGTCCATGGGGGCTTGCCATACTACAACAGAAATTGTTTTAGTATTTAGATTTTTTTTGTATGCGTCAGGGATGAATCCCCCTTATGATATTTATTTTCATTTGTTTGCTTGCCATCATGTTGAAAATTAATCTGCATATTCCTTACCATTGGTGACTGTACCCCCCCCCTCCAACTCATTCAATACTGCAGCGTGCTAAGGTAAATTTGAGGTTGGAACCTTCTGAAAACTTTTATATAGGAATTATCATTTTATATAATTTTCAGCTCCCAAAAGACCCCAAGACCCTTAGCTCTGTCACACCACCTTTACAGAGAAATAATTTTGCATACCAATAAAAAAGTGTGATGTCAAGACTGGATAGTTACTGTAAACTCTTCAGTATGTCACAAAGTGGTGAGCACTTGCATTCCTTATGACTGTCTTGGAACGTCTTCCAAGCAAACAAAGCAAAATCTCCACGCGCACATGCACACACACACACCCACACACATGCACATACACATGCACGCACATGCACACACACACACACACACACACACACACACACACGCACACATACACACATGCACACACATGCACATACATATACACACACGCGCACACATGTACGCACACAGACACATACACGATCACACACTCACACACACACACACACACACACATGCACACATGCACATACACACACGTGCACACATGTCCGCACACAGACACATACTCACACGATCTCACACACACACACACACACACACACAAACTCCAGTCAGCATGAAGCCACCAAACAATATAAATAAGTGCAGGCCTGAAGTTCATGAATACTGTACCATCCATAACACCAGCAAGCAAAAGAAGTAAAGAAACTGCAGCTGTAGTCAGCCTTCCAACTTCAAAATACAGAAAACAACATCATCTTGTACAATGATGAACAGCTGGATAAAAATGTGACAAATTTACTAACAAACAGGAAGGAAGCTTACACCATGGTTAAACTGCAGACTTTATACTTGTTAAAACCTCTTTATAAACTCAGGCCCTCTTTGCTTACCAGAACAGTCACTTGGTTGCAGTGTAAAAATTTCATTTTAAACTATTTATAAGACAAAAAGGTTATATAGCAGTTGTAACATATTGTGTTTTACTACAAACCCAGATCTGTAAACATCAGAGACTTGAGAGTAAAAAGTCCACAGGCACAAACAATAAGCAAATTATTCTCGTATTATCTCTTAGCTTCTCTAGTTATAAATTCCCAGTGACAAACAGCTTTAGCCTTTCTCTCCAATCCTAGTTATTAGTGATGCGTAAGCATATATATGCACACACAGATGCACCTACTAATAAATTACTGCCACTTGTATGACTGCATACCTAAGATATTTGCTTGAGATCAAGTGAATGAACAAATCCTTGATCTTGTACTCACGAACATGAGGGACCAATGTTCTTCACCCAATGGTTCAGAAATGTATCTCAGAACCACGTAGTGCAACTCTTACCTGCCTTTTCATCATCATAGTTCAATAATTGGAAACAAAGGGGTTGGGAAGGTGGCCTAATGGTTAAGGTGTTTGACTTGCAAACACAAGGTACAAGGTTTGAATCTCACCAGGGAGAACTGGCTAGGCTTAAAATGGCTCACCAGGGCAGTTAGCCTAGTACTAACCTATGAAAACTATGAAAACAATATAAAATCAGGAACAGCTTTTAAATATTTCTCTTATATATTTAGTCTGGAGCATTTCTCCCCGGGCCTCCGCTGAAAACAGGATCTGTGGAACCTAGTCGGACTTTCCCGGTCAACAAATGTTAAATAAATAAATAAATAAAAATAAAGATAGAATAACAACCTTTGCATTATCAAGCATTTTCTGAAGGATACAAATTCTGAAACAAGGATGTCTGTCATTATTTATTGATCGCAATCTGCTAAAATTTGCCACAAGCCACAGATTTTATAAGGAGAAGACCAAAGTACTTCTCAGTTTCTTTGCTCAAGAATTCTGCACAAAGTTAAATTAATGAGGAGCAAAAGGGATGCATTTTAAAAATATTTTTATCTATTAACCAGGTAAAGCATTGGGCAAAGTGTCTCTTTTCATGGGTAACCAGAAGCACTGCTTGATTAAGTGACTTTTTCAAAGTCACAGAGTAGCAAACGGAGATGAAAGGATTCAAACCATCTACCTTTAATTACAGGAAGCAGTCAGTTAACATAAGTGCCAGACAACTTCAAATCAATTAAAATGTTAATGGAACAATAAGTGTTACACGGATTTGCATTCTTCAAACAAAAAAAGCTCTGGCTGACTAAATTTACAGATGACTGCATGCTAGGAGCAGTCATTGAACCCCAAATGACTTAGTCGTCCTTCAGGAAAGGTTTGTCTCAAATAAGTAACAGGTTCCAAAATCATGGGTTGAAACAAAATGCCACAAAATGCATTATTGCATCCTTTGGGAAGTCATCTACCCCAAGGAACTACTACATTGGCAGTACGACCCTAAGGGTTGACCCGATTGTTTGGGATTTTGAGAATTTATGTGGACAGTGATGTAACTTTTGATCAGCGTCTGTATATTGTTGTAAGAAAGTCCTTCCATGTTGCACAGCTTACAAGCACAGGGATTATGTTTAGATCCTGGTATTTCATTGCGTCCCCTTACTCAACCATCATTAGGCCAATCATTGAATATAATGCCCCTTTTGGTATGTATCTGTGCAGACACATGCAACATCTGGAATGCCCAGAGATACCTTACTAAAAGGATACAAGGCTGAAATGTGTCCTGCATGGACAGACTCTAAAGCCCTGTCACTTGGTATCTTCAGACTGCTAAGAGGTGACCTGTGTTTGGCATACAAAGCATAGCCCAACCCATCACTGATGGATGTAGTGCTTATCAGCAAGTCAAAAAGCATCAGAAATACTCAGTCTAGAGGTCTTAACTGCTTCTGCAATGTCAACAGAATGGTTAGAAGGGACAGGTATATTTCACAGAGGATATTGCTGCTGTGGAGCAGACTCTATCCACAGAGGGGGTGACCTGTGTCTGACTTACAAGGCAGTCTCTGACACAGCCCTGATGGAAATGTTGCATATTTACAAAACTAACTGCATGAGGGTAGCTGTTTCCAAGTTCTAAACCTGATCTCTGATATGAATAACTCATGCTGAAAAGACAGATATGTGTTCCAGAGATTGGCCCTCCTCTGGAACAGGCTTCCCTGACCATCTTCAAGTGCAATCTGGACCGATGGACAGGAAATTGCAAATTCACTCCTGGGTTGGTGCCCATGTCCCTTATGGACAGAGACAGATTGTAAAATTCCTCACAATCCCACTTAATGACCCTTGTTATCTTTCCCTAGGTATAAAAAACTGTGTAAACTTGGTTGGGCTTGTAAGGGTTCTTAACCATTAGCCTAGTAATCTACTATGAGTCTATTAACCTATAAAACAAAGTTCTTTCCAGTCCATTTTCAAGTGCAGCTTGGATCTATGGATAGAAAACAGAAAATTTACCCCAGGACTGCCCCTTGTAATTCTAGTGGACATAGGCAGCTCTTAAATCTTTATCCCATGCATAGGTCCCTTCAAATTACCTATGGTCTGATCCCAGTTATTCTGATTAGGGGTAATATATAATTATTGACCATGGGGTGGGTAAGGCCAGTCTATAACTAAATGGGATTGGTTAATTTGAGCACAAAAAGGGAATCTGGCTAGGCTTAAAATGGCCTGAGAGGGATAGTAGCCTAGTACTTACCTATCAACCTATGAAGCTATAAAAATTAAATGACCGGCATTATTGATTGATGGTAATCCTCTGTGATTTACCAGATAAAAAGAAGTTAATATGGGACAGAGAAATAAATATGAAGCAAAATCAGTTTTGCAGAATTGTAGACCGATAACAGCAGACTACTCTAATTCACTTAAAAAGTTAACAGAACAACAGGATTTAAATCAACGTGCATTTCTGAACATTTGAGTAACAAAAACTATGAAAGTTCAACTGGCATTATTGACTGACTATAAACCTGAGTAATTTTTAACCATTGGTTCCTGTAAGCAATTTTCACTAGTGATGGCTAGACCTGTTCCATAGACTGATCCTACATTAGTGCATTCAATTATTCTTAATTGAATTAATTACAAGTGAGACCATGGACAATGACTTTCAGACAGTATTTAAAAGGTTAAAGCAAACAATCAGATAGTTCAGGATTGGGGAGTAGAATATTGCCCAGGCTGATTCCACAAAGAATGAATATATGATGATCTATTATCTGATCTGATATATGGTTACTGCTGAGAGGTGGAAAGGTAGCTTTCGGGAACTCCTAAATCTGGTGAACATGAGTTCTGAGAAAGCAATGCCACCAGCACATGATAAAAGAGGATGCAGTTGGATGCAGCAGGTCCTACACTGCTCTGTACTAAATAAATATGAGCATCAGATATGTGATAAAACAATAAAGGTAGTCACATCAAATCCAGAAAAATTAAAACAAAAACATCTACTCAGCAGTATCAGTGTCTCAAAAAAGTGACTGTCTTTTTTTTTTATTTTTAGGTAGGTATGAATGTATGTAGGGCGGCCACGGTGGTGCAGTGCTTAGCGTTGCCACCTCACATCACGAGGTTCTCCGGTTCAATTCTCGGCTGGGGTGCCTTCTGTGCGGAGTCTGCATGTTCTCCCTGTGGTCGCGTGGGTTTCCTCTGGGTGCTCTGGTTTCCTCCCACATCCTAAAGACATGCTGTAGGCGGATTGGACACTCTAAACTGGTTCTAGGTGTGAGTGCGTGCATGTGTGTGCCTTCTGTGGAAGGTTGGGCACCAGGCTGGCAACTTGACACCGTAAAACTCCTCTGCCAGTCATGAGCAGACAGGTGATCCGCTGTGGCGACCCCTAACCGAGAAAAGCCGAAAGAAGAAGAAGGTATGAATGTATGTATGTATTTATGTATTTGTTTGTTTGTGTATTGTATTAACATTAGTGATTTAAAAACATCAGATCTTCTTATTCCTTTAATGACTGCCTTCCCTGACAGACAGTTCCCTGCTTCTGCCACAGCTTCTTTCAGATTCCCTCTTGCTTCTTCTTTCTCAGAGCTGTTATAGAGTTTGAGGCCTAGTACTGTTCCTCCCTTTAAATAATACTACCCATAACCCATTTCACTTCAAAGGTTTAATGAATTTCCATTTCTTTTCAGTTGTTGACAGACTGCTGCATCATTTTTCATCACCATTACAATGTCTGCCTACACCTCCCTTATTTTCTGCCACAGTCTCATCCATCAATACTGTGCTGTCCCCTTCTTGGTCACTGTCTGGGCAGTCTCTACCTTTCTACATTTGTAGAGTCAGGCTTATCGTCTTTTCTGATATGACCAATATCCTCACGCAATATATTTGTCTGTGACAATCTTTCGCCACATGTCCCACATGTTTTCAGTTATAACATTTTAACAATTGAACTCTGTATCACAACATGCCTTTATGCCCATTTAAACTAAGACTATTATCTAAATGATAAATGAAGAGACTGTCCATTTGCAGTATGAAGCTTAGCATTTGTTTCCCACTCCGTCTACACTCCATTCATATTCATAATTTTGGAAATCTGGAAACTTCTTTACACTGTTCTCTAATACCTTCCTCCAAAGAAATATCTAATCTGAAAAAAAAAGAATTGCACTCATTCTAACAAAAAAAATTATAATCAGTCAAGTCAATGTCTTTTTTTTTTCAGTCATAATTATGTTTGGAACTGCATATACTGTATTTAACTCCTATGTAAATTAAGCCACTGCACTGCTACACGCTGAGTGTCAAAAAGCTGAAAAAAATGACTGAAATGCCAGGAGACGAGGGAATCCCAAAGATCATTCTTTTCTTTTAAACTTTTCTTTTTTGCAGAGGGGCAAGCCCCCTGAACTTATCAACTCTTGAGATCACCATACCTCAGAGGAAAGGGAATATTCAAGGAAATGGCCAACTGGGACTTATAATACGCAAGTCTGTTCTTTTGGGATTACAGTCTCCATGTTTTGGGGCTCGTTCTAACATGTTCCAACATTTCAAATGGATACCATTATGAGCTTGTCTACTGACAATGTTAATTAATGTTCACTCTGTATTACATATTGTTGTCCTCTGGGTACTGGTCGTGCCTGAAAAAAAGGTCTGGTGATCAGTCTACTTACCCAGATATCAGACTGAAGTAACATTAGATAAATAAATAAATATTTCACTAAACCATTCTTCATTTTACCTTACTGTTCCAAAAAAAAATGAAATAGTTTTTTTAACTTCAAAATAATGTCCGCAAAGATTACTGCTGCAATACAAAAACCTACTCTGACATCACGTACTTTCATTTGTATGGACTTAAGCAATCTCACACATACCTAATGTCTATTAAAAGGTCTGCTTACATCTTTCTTGACCAGTTTTATAGTATTCTGTTGACCTCCCTGTCTATTTCCATACTGGTATTGAAAACATTAGATGCTGACATAGTTGCAGTCTTTGTGCAAATGTCAAAACATATCAAATGATGTTTAGAAGTTAAATATTTTCCACTGCAACACTCTGCAGCACTATTTTCTATTGGTTTTCTGCTTCCTGGTTTGTAAAAAGTGTAGCATATTCATATATAGGTTCATAGGTGATGAAACCACTTAATAAATATCAAGGTGTGAATTTGTTTCCTTGGATCCTTCTTTGTCAACAGTTTGTGTGGACTTACATGTTACTTCATAGGTGTCTACTAGGCTAATGACCACAAGGGCCTTTTTAAGCCTAGCCATGCATCCCAAATCTCTGACAAGTTCTGATACCCTTGATAAGTGTAAGCAGGGGCTTGGGAGATGAAGCATTTACAAGCTAGGGCTTGGGAAATGAATCATTTACAGGTTGCCTGTGACCATTAGAGATGTAGGTGCCAAACCAAGGATGAATTTCCTCTTACCCATCCAACTGTCCAGGTTACACTTGAATTGGGTTAGGGAGGAACTCTGCTTCACATGGATGGGGAGCCTGTTCCATAGACAGGGTAGTCTCTGAGATACATACCTATCTCTCCAGCAGGTCCTATTTAGATCACAAGCGAGGCTTAAGTCTTTAGAATGGGTAAGTCTGGTGCTGTCTGTTTTGCGGATATACAGGAGATCCATCAGAGTGGGGTCTGACAATGCCCTGTATGTCAGGCATAGATCTCCCCTCAAAAGCCTGTAGGAGACAGAATACAGGGCCACAGCCTTGATGCGGTCTGCATAGGACATTTTACTTAAGCCCTGTATTATTTTAATGAGGAGCCTCTGTGGACATTCCAATTGTTGGCTATGCCTGTTTAGGTACATACCAAAGGGGACATTGTACTCAATGATGGGTCTGATGAATGCCAAATACAGTGGAACAATGACTTCCTTGGACTTCGATCCATACCTTTGTTTATAAGCTGCACAGCATACAAGGATTTCCTTACCACTGTAGACACGTGATGGTCAAAAGCTAGATTACTATCTATGTGTGTCTCTAAGTCCCTGACTACTGGGTCAGCTCTAAGGGGTGTGTTGTCAATATGATATATGGATGATATTGTGCAATGTTATCACACTCCTGTTCTTAAAGTAGGAATGTCACCTCTACTTCCAAGGTGTTTTCTATCTCAGACCATAGGATCATAGGAAGTTACTAGGTTAATGGCCCTGGGGCCCTTACAAGCCTAGCCAAGAGTTATCCTCCAAAAGAAACCTCAGTCAGCACTTGTCACCCCTGTCAGTAAGGAACGCAGGTGGAACCCCTTCGGACAAATTTGTGGTTTCCCATCCACTCATCAAGGTTGCCCTTGAAGAGGGTCAGTGAGGTACTATGTTTGACGTGTATGGGAAGTCTATTCCAGAGACTGGGCAGCCTCTGGGAGACAAACCTGTCTCTCCAGCAGGTTTTGTTGATGTCGCATATTAGATTCAGGTCTTTCGAGCAGGTAATGCACAAGGAGTTCGACTTACAGATATGGAGCATCTCTAATAGGGCAGGGTCTGAGATTGCCTTGTAGGCAAGACACAGATCACCTCTGAGCAATCTGTATGATACCAAGTAGAGTGATAGTGATTTGAGCCTGTCCATATACGACAGCTGTTGGAGAGCATGGATTCACTTTGGGAGGTATTTCTGTGGCCTCTCCAGTTGGTGCAGATGTTTGGAGCAGTACATACTAAATGGGGCATTATACTCAATTATTGGTCTAATGAGGGAGGAGTATGGAGAGGTAATAACCTCCTATTTTCTGGATGCAATCCCTTTACTTGTGAGATGAACGAAGTAAAAAGCTTTTCTGACCACTGCCGCTACATGATGATTGAATGTGAGACTGTTATCAACCTGAGTACCCAGGTCTATCAACACGTTGTATATTTAGGGGACTGCCGTTGATGTGGTAATCAGCAGGGTCCGTGTTTCTGTCAAATAGTATGATGATACATTTTTTTGCATTTAGCTTGAGGCCATGACTTTGGCATCAGTCATTAGTTATTATGAGACCCTCTTGCAGTATGTTAACATCATTTGGGGAGTTAGTGATAGCACCCAACATACAGTCATCCAGAAACCTGGTCAACCACAGGCCTTTTGCCTTTGCCTGGACCTCGGAGAAGTAGATGCCAAACAGTAGGGGTCCCAGGACAGATCCCTGGGGCTCCACTAGTGACAGGTCTGCTATCGGAGGTGGAGGTGCCTATTTTGACCTTGAGGGTCCTGTTGGTGAGCCAGTTGGCCACCCGCCTGATGAGATAGGGATTTATGTCAAGTTGTGTTAGCTTTTCGATGATGCCCGAGTGGAGGATTGTGTCAAAGGCCTTGGCCAAGTCAAGGTAAGCTTATGTACTGACTTTTTCTCATCCAGAGCCTTGGTGACAGTTTCAAAGTAGTCAACCAGGTTCAACAGGCAAGATCTGCCCTTGACGAATCCGAACTGAGTGGGGTCAAGTGCTTGGAAATTGCCTATGTCCTTGTTTATGAGATCCATAATAATATACTCCATGGCTTTACAGATCAGACTTGTCAAACTAATGGGGAGACAGTTTCCAGGGTCAGTAGTAGCACCACATTTGTGCAAGGGGATGACAATGGCAGTTCTCCACTCTGCTTGACTGAAGCCTGTGTTAACACTTTGGTTGAATAGGGTGCTCAACTGCAAAACCAGTTTTTGCAGGAGATGGTGCAGAATACAGCCTGGGATACTATCAGGTCCCATGGAAGCTATGTTCTTTGCCTTGGATAGGGCCTTTAACACTTAATCTACAGAGATGTGAGGTGCAGGACAAGTATCAGGGAGGCTGGATAGGCCTTTGTGGGGAGAGGGGGGTGAAGTCTGCACTGAACCTATCTGCTAGCAGGTTGGTTAAGTCAACAGGATCAGTGTAAGTGATACTGTTAAGTACTAATTTGGAGCAAATCTGGGCTTCGCCATGGAGGTTCCTGACATAGCTGAAGAAAGCTTTATGGTTTATCTTTGTTTTGGAGGCTAGTTTCGATTCATAATTGGCTCTGGAGGTTTTCGCTAGTGATCTAATTCACTTGTTGAGGCTAAGGAGGGAGATTTTCCAGTTTGGAATTTGTTCCTTTTTACCCTTGGAAAACAGTTTCTTCCTTTTGTTGTAAAGCCTGTTGCTAGAGGATGTCCACCAAACAGGTTTGTGTTTCCTTGAGGAGCAGGTTTTAGTACTGTTGGGTATAGCTGAGTCCGTGCAGTTGTACACGGGCATACTGTCCAGCATAGACGTCTGCATCCTCTGAGGGGGGCGGTGGTGTGAAGCTTGGAACCATTGCTTACAGTTTTGCAATAGCATACAACGTCAACTAATCTAACACTTATAATCCATACTCCAGATGTGCAAACACTACAAACTGCGCAGTTTCAGCTGTATTCTGGCTATTGGTCAGTACCATATCTGGGAAATACCAGCTCCAGCACATACTTGTTGAGCTGAATTTCATTCTCTTTACTCTCCTTCGTGCTGCTATCTTCCATTTGCTCTCTCTTTGGTTCAGACAGGAAAGAGAAAGAGTAAGGGAATTTCCCTGGGTCCTGGCTAGATTTATCAGATCACATGACTTTATGAACTGGCATACTCTTAGGATTGAAGGAAAAAAGCAACTACTGGGCACCACGCTGAACAGCTTCAAAACTTTTATTTAAAACACAATTAAAAACACAGGAAAGAGCCCTTTCGGGACCAAGCCCTTCTTCAGATACAAAACGCAAATGAAACTGCAGTTTTTATATAGCTCTTCAGTTAACATTCAGTACTGCACCCTCCTTTTCCTTAGTGCAGGTCTTAAAGGTATAACCCCATTTAAACCTGGGGGTTTTGTATGCTGCTAGCTCAATGATCCATTTAGTTTCATTCAGCTCTGTCTTATTAATCAGATCACCTTCCCTTTTGTTTTTATTTACACATTGTATAACCATAAACTTAAACTTACGATTTTCATACTTAGAAATGTGCTGGAAAAGTGCATTATGTTCATGTTTTAGTCTTACAGAGGACAAATGGTTCAAAATTCTGTTTTTCAGCATGCAGTTTTGTTTTTCCTACACAGAATGAGCTGCAGTCCTGACAGACAGCCAGGTAAACAACATTCTTTGTTCTACAATCTGCATACAAATCAAAACAATATTGTTTTCCTGATGCAGGGTGTACATAGGATTCTGCCTCCACAATATACTCACATGCTTTGCAGTTTCTGCACCTTCATATACCTGCACGTTGTGTAAAATTGTTCCAACTTTCTTCTGTCTTCCCTTCATGACATAATAAATCCTTCATATTTTTATTTCTTCTAAAGCCAAAAACTGTTTTTTTTTCTCCCACTACCTTGGCTATTTTTTCATCTGTCAGAAAAACATTCCAATTCTGTTTTATTATATCACATATTCCTCCTATGTTATTACTATATGTTAACATTAGCCTCACATTATTCATCTGTGAGGCTCTAGACTGAACAGGTGTTCCATCCTGTTGTCTATAGGAGAACCAAGGCCTAGACCTATTACTTCTGTATTGTTTACTCTTAGTAATAGCATCTTTAACTCTATTTACATTATATCCCCTTGGACAGAGGTTACTCTCTAACTTGTCTATTTATTGTTCAAGCTGTGTATCCTGCATACATATACGTGAAATTCTATCAGTCTGTCCTCTTATTATACCCTTGAATGTATATCTTGGATGCATGCTGTCATAAGATAGCATGCTATTCTTCCAACATTTTTTTCTGAATAAAGTCGGATCCAAAACTCCATTCTCATCCCTCAGCAATTTTACATCCAAAAAATCCAAAGCTCTACTGGAATACTGCATGGTGAATCTAAGGAAAGTGGTCGTAGATTCCAAATATTCAACAAATGTTTGTAAATCCACAACCCCCCCCCCCATAACAAAAAAAGTCATCCACAAAACGCACATAGAAAATTAACTTGTCCTTCCATGGATGTTATCCTCCATATATAACTTCGTTCTCCCAGTAAGCCAACACTAAATTTGCATAAGTGTTAGCACAGGGGGTGTCCACAGCCACCCCCTGCATCTGGCGATAATATGCATCTTGACACATAAATATGTTGTTTTCTAACACTATTTTAAGCAGCCCACTTAGCCTAATGTTATCAAGCTCAAAGTTAGCTACTTGTGATAGTATGTGTTCTATGGCTGATATGCCACAGGTATTGCTAATGACAGTAAATACATTCTTTAAATCTAGTTTAACCATAATATAGTTCTGTCATTCCATATAATACACTCATACAACAATGTTAAAAAGTGTCCTGTATTCCTTAGTATACTAGGAAATTTATCTAAAAGTTTTTTCAATGTACATTCAATCCAAATGGATACATTATCTGTGACCCAACCCCTGCCTGAGACAATAGGTCTCAGTGGGGGGGTCAACCAGATCTTTATGCATCTTTGGTAGTGCCTTGAATATAGGCACCATTGGATGTTCTATCCATAAAAATGTGTGTAAATCCTCTGACATTAGCCCCAATTATTTTAATTCGGTAAACCTTTGCTTTACCTTGTCAGCTGTATGATTAATCATTATAGGGGATATACAAATAAAAGTGTGTTCATCCTGTAGCAGTTGTAAAACTTTCCTCTGATAGAAACTCTTATTCATTACTGCTACAGCTCCCCCCTTATCCACTGGTTTTATCACAATATCTGCATTGTTTTTCAATGAATTCAATGCTTGCCTCTGTGAAATGGACAGATTAAAAAACCTGCTGTTGCCCTTATCTTCTAGGTAACACTTTATATCTGATTCACACAGTCTCAAAAAAGTGTTACAAGTAGAGTTAATAGGTGGAATAAAAGTTCCTGTACTCAGTACAAATGTTAAGCCTTTGTTAAGAACATATTGTTCTTCATCTGCAGACAAACAATAGATATGTTATAAACAATTACAGTTAGTATCATCAGTCAAGTGGACATTCGTTGCTTCTTCACCTCTCTCTGATTCATATGGCTCCGTCTCCACTCGCCCTTCTTCTTGACTGGTACAGGCAGTGACAGAAAAGAACCCTTTCCTATCTCAAAATCTTTCAGTCGTGCTCCTAGCCCTGCCAACTCATTTTCCATGCTGGAAGTCAAAGGTTGTCCTCACATGGTGTCAGCAGTTGACTCCTGTCGTGGTCGATTAATCAGTTTGGAGGTTGTCATGTTGGTCTCTTCCCCACAAGCATGGTCATCCATCCGCCCTCGTGTCATCTTTACTGGTGCTGCAGTTGGACACTGAACGGTAGACCTGACCTGTGTACTGCTCAACTCCTCCCTAGTAATCATGGAAACATTATGATTACGTACATGAGAATGAGGGTGCCTGTCCTGGTGGGTTTGTATTTTCAGTGATTATTTTGCTGGAGAAGTAAATGCTTCAGCCTGAGCTGGTTTCTATTTAGGCCACATAAAAATGTTGCCCTGTTTAAACTCATGATAGTCTCTCATCAGTTTCTTAGTTTTTGTTTGCTGCAATTTCATGTCTAAGGTAGATACCAAACAATACATCTCTTCCAGTTTATTCATGTAAAAATCACCAGCATATTCCAGCTCTAAATCTTTTTGTAAAGTCTCAATTTCTTTCACCAAAATATTCTCTTGTGCAGCATGAAAGTCTAGCAATAAATGCATATATGAGAAACTAGTCTCTAAATTTAAATGCTGCCACTTGGCTAAAAGTTCTGGATAGTACTCACCCTGCGAAGGCATACACAGTACACAAAGGCCTCTGAGAACTATGCGAAACTGCAAACAGGCCTCCAAATGATGTCTTTGCCACTGTAGATGTTTTAGTTTCATCAATTTGTTATGCAAGGTATTTACTAAGTCAATAAAGGCCACTCTTTCTTTTTGAGCAGAATCACCCACCACATGTTCACCAGACAGTATATGTAAATCCAAAGCAAGTAAAGGATTACTTGTAGTTGTCACATTTTTTCTTACTCTCTGTCTAGATTGGAGATGAACCATGAGAACTGTGACCTGGTTCCACTCCAGCATCTCACTGTTCTGCCTTAATGTGTGGAGTCTTCAGACACACCAGCACAGCCAAACCAAAAAGAAATGTAGCTACTCCACCAAAGGCTGGATGTGAGTACATTGTGGAGGCAGAATCCTATGTACACCGTGTATCAGGAAAAGAATATTGTTTTGATGTATATGCAGATTGTAGAACAAAGAATGTTGTTTACCTGGCTGTATGTCAGGACTGCAGCTCATTCTATGTACAAAAAACTAACTGCATGCTGAAAAACAGAATTTTGAACCATTTATCCTCTGTAAGATTGAAACATGAACATAATGCACTTTTCCAGCACATTTCCAAGTATGAAAATCATAAGCTTAAGTTTATGGTTATACAATGTGTAAATAAAAACAAAAGGAGAGGTGATCTGATTAATAAGACAGAGTTGAATGAAACTAAATGGATCATTGAGCTAGCAACATACAAAACCCCCAAGTTTAAATGGGGTTATACCTTTAAGACCTGCACTAAAGAAAAGGAGGGTGCAGTACTGAATGTTAACTGAAGAGCTATATAAAAACTGCAGTTTCATTTGCGTTTTGTATCTGAAGAAGGGCTTGGTCCCGAAAGGGCTCATTCCTGTGTTTTTAATTGTGTTTTAAATAAAAGTTTTGAAGCTGTTCAGCATGGTGGCTAGTACTTGTTTTTTTCTTCTTTCCTTTGGAATCTTTGTGAGCAGGCAGCCTTTGTTGGAGTGTCTACAGTTCTTTTTGGTTTGATACTCTTAGAATTCAGGGAACATGCCTTGGTTGAAGTACATTGGCAAACTCTTTTTGAAATTCTGAAAAAGCAAGTGATGTGCATAAATCACCACACTGAGGATAAGATCTATAGAAAAGTATCACCTCCATTTAGTAATTACCTGAATTCCTCGGATAACTTAGGTTACACTATTCTTCAGCTAACAAGTGATCTTGTGTTTCAGGAAAATCTGCTTCAAGACTAAACACCACAAAGCTACCAATATCACTCACCTGTCCCTCTCTCAAGCAGAAGAAGTTCCTCATCAAGTCTTTGAATGCATTTCTCACCCTCCCCAACCCACATTGCCAGCGTTTATACAGACATCTGGCATAACTTGTAGAATATTTCCATCAGTAGTGCCTCTTTATTTAGTCCCGGAACAGGCATCTATCTCACAAAAAAATCCATATGTCTGGCACTATTGTACATTTTAGAGGTACTTTAAGGATAGAAGCTGAGGTATAGAGGCTTTCTGGTTGGACTCTAGGCTTACAGAAAATCCAACCAGACATAAGCATACCAATAGCCAAACTGGTGTGCTCTTCACCTTCTGTGTGATGTTTGCATGTCATCTTTATATTCATATGGGTCTTCCCCAGTTTCCTCCCCCATCCCCAAGAGAGACATTAGGTGGATGGGTGACTTGCTATCTTGTCCGCAGATGTCAATGTGATATATGTGTATGTGTGTGTGTGTGTGTGTGTGTGTGTGTGTGTATACATGCGATACAGAAGAAAGGCCTGGCAATTTACTTCCATGCACTGTGGTAGCTATTAGTGATGGTCACTACAGGACCTGGATGTGACTAAACAGCACTGGATGGATGGATGGATGGATGGATTTATCATTGGATGGATGGATGGTGTGCTACACCAAAACTTGCTAGTTTAGCACTCCAGTTATCAGACAACCAAGTTCCCCCACACCCCAACCATTTCCTGCCTACCTATAGGGAGACTGCCCTCCAATGTACCCAAAATAATTGTTTCAGCATACCCAAAAATAGTACAAACAAACAGTATTTCCAGGGTGGTTAGAATCTATCTCTAGAGGCACACTGCTTCCATAAACATGTTACCCATAATTTGAAAGCATGTCTCGTAACTCCTCTGCAAGAAAGTGGTCCATTTTTGACACTGCAAACTGCTTCTTGGATTATATGTTATAGCATATTCTTGCAAATGTAAATATGTATATGTTTTTAGTATATCCTTGTAGCTGTAAATATGAATTGTTTATTTCTTACAAGTGCCCCTTCACCCAGGATGTGTCTGCAAATGGTCCATTCAGATCACTGCACCGCCCCAGTAAATAAAAACAATTAAATAAATAAAGATCCCATGTCCACAAAAAGTTCTGGGTTCATTTCCAGGTTCTTTTAAAGTTAAGGGGACACTGACTCCCTTTTCTAGGGGTTCATTAGCCAAGCTAGCTCCTGAGGTTATCAACATTCAGAATGGTTATCAGTAATCTCCACCCATGACCTCAACTACACTTGTGTATTACATCCGTGTCTGTCTTTCTGATCAGTAGTGTGCATAGCTGTATGTAAAATGCAGTTAGTATAACTTACAGTCATATATACTGACATTTCCTTTTTCTCCAAATGTTTACAGTAAGTTTGTTACATTGTTAGCAACCTTCCAGATCTCCCAAAGGTGTCAAGCATACCTGCTTCTAGCAAAACAACAGTGTAACTCAACAAGGCCAAGTTAGATATCAAGTTAACCACAAGTATCTGAAAACTGTGTTTATTGACCTCCATTATAACTACATCAGATCACTGAAACACCACCTGAAATCAAGCAGGCATGTATGTTTTGTAAACAATAAAGCTCCTCATATACTCTATGCTGGTACACTTAATGTAATCAACTCCAGCGTGCATCGAATTTTGTGTGGTAATTAACTCATTATGTAGTGTGGAATGTTGCACCTCTTACAGAATGCACACATCCTTGCATTCCACAGCATTTTCTGAAAATCAGCTTAAAACACATAAGATAAATGCTTTTTTCTACTGTGGGACATCCTAGATAAACAATCTTAGTCTCATCTTATTAATAAATCCTTGCCCTTTCTAATTCTGCCCATAACAATCTAGTAAGTCACTTAGTTAAAAAGTCAGACCCAAGAAATGTCTGGATGCCATAAGGAGCTATGGGTGTTAACTACAAGTAAACAAAAAGGGTGCTTCTAGGCTTGAATGAGTTAAGAAACATCAAGAAATGCATTTCCATTGGTGTATTGTCCATAAAATACAAATTAATGAATTATGCATGTATCAACAAGTTATTGCACTTCCCCCAGTAATAGAATGTACCTCCTACAAATCACTTTAGTGAATCTGTGCTCTTATATTCATTGGTTCAGTTGTCAAGGATATGACACCCTGACCTACAGAAACCTGAATTGCTCCAACCTGATATTGGTATTATATTGGCATTTTCCACTTCCCAAATGCATGAGAATATTATTTTTGAAGGAAGTTAATAAATTATTTTTTCTGAAAGTAAAAAAAAAGTTCATTGCATAATTTTGGAAGATGTTGTGCAATGTATTTATAATTGTTTTCCTATTACTGACATTTTTACTACTAGGTTTCCTGATCTGGTGTTGACTGTCTCAAGGGTGAGTTCCAGGAAATTATATCAAACAGAACTGGATGAGACATCCATGTTTTCAAATGCTGCATTTTTTTCTAGGAAGGAATCATACAGTCCAAGTTCTTTCAGGTAGTTTGTTAAAAGGAAACTGCATTCAATAAAATGAAAAGTGAGATATAAACTGGTGTGATAATCTCCCTGGAATAGCTTTATATGTCTCTTAGAATAAGATGGGATACAGAATAGATTTTTTTGATGTTAATAGACATACTCTGATCATAGTTTAAATGCTATCTAGCTTGATCTTTAATGACAGTATTACTTTTATTATTTGACTCAAGTTTACCATTATAATTTATATCCTTTTTACCATCTAATAGTCTCACAAAGTTACTTTTATTTACTGACTTTAAATGTGAGATCATTACTACTACACAGTCTCTTAATGTTCCTTTATAAAACATCTTAGAGACCTCTGACCTATTTTACTGAAGTAATTCTGTTATTTGGATTGGCACTTTGCAACCATCAGCATATCTACTTATTTATACCACATTTTCTGTACTTATCTTTGAGAAGAACGTTCAGTAGTCAACTAGTCTCAGTATGGAGCTCTTTCCAAACAAGACTGGAACAGACAGTCAAGACGAGAAGGTAACCACTCGCAACACCCTGTTCACTACACATAGACCAACTAAACCAACACCTCCAAAACCCACACATAAAAACACAAAGACATATACGAAGGCTCTGATTAAAAATCTAAATCTGCCTAGGCAACAGAGACCTCCAAAGCAGACACACAAGCAACCTCCTCCCACCAACACACTCCAAACAACACATAGCCCACAAACTCGGTGTGCCACACAACCACAGCCCCTAAGGCAAAACAACATACCCAACACACTTGTGATAGGTGACTCTATAGTCAGGCACACTGACGTCCCACTCACCAGGCTAGACAAAGAGAAGGCTACTGTCAGCTGCTTGTCAGGTGCCAGAATCTGCCACATAACGCATGCACTCAGGTCACTGCAAGGCAAGTACAAATATGACTCTGTCATAGTCCATGTCAGTGTAAATGACCTGAGATGTACCTCCCTGGACTACATGAAAAGAGACATGGAAGAGCTCTCCGATCTTGCAGCCCAGGCAGGTATGACCCTAGCTTTGAGTAGCATCCTGCCTTCACCAAAGATGATACCACAGTATAAGGATAAGATGATCAACTTCAACAACTGGCTAAGCTTCTGGTGTCATTCAAAGGGGATCCAGTGTCTGTCTGCCTGGGATGACATGCTTGACAGGCCACGATGTTTCACTAGAGATGGCCTGCACCTGTCACCCCTGGGATTCAGAATATTGGCCAAGGTTTTTGCTGCCCCTATAGTGTCTTTTTTAGGAAAGGCTCAAAAAACTAACACACCACCATAAGAACTACAGGAAACAAAAAACTGAGGGCAATATTACTCAACGCTAGGAGTCTAAACCTTAAAATGCACTCACTCGGGGCACTCCTCAAAATGTAGAACATTGATATCTGTGCAGTGACTGAAATCTGGTTCAAGGCTCGCGAGAGCAGCCTAGCACTAACAGGCTATAATTCATACCACACGTTTTGGCCACAAATCCCGGACCGTAACACAAAGGGCGGAGGTGTGTCCATATTCATCAAGGACATCCACACCTCCAGGCTAGTTGCAAAATACGATGCCTCTGAAATCACCCAAGTGCAACTAACCCTGGGCAAAAATGCATTCCAAATTGTAGCTTGTTATTGATCCCCCCCTCGACCCAGGACCCACACTCCTCATTCCTGGAGACATTGGAAAAAATGAGGGTCCAACCAAATACCATAATAATGGGTGACTTCAACTACCCCAATATAAACTGGGAGAACTACTCTTGTACCAACCCCCTTGCTCAATGATTCCTGGAGTTCATAAACTCTAACACCCTGGATCAACTTGTCAACGCCCCCACCAGGGGCAACAATATTCTGGACCTGGTCATCACCAACATGGGTGACCGGTGCTCAACACCCGAGATCAACTCCTCACTTGTCAGATCAGACCATAAACTAATCTCCCTAGATATCCACATCCCGACCCCACCCCCACACAAGGAAACCATCGTAAAAAACGTTTCCAAAGCGAACTTCACGCTCCTCAAAAATGAGGTGGCTAACTTCGCAATGCAGATGGATAACACAGTCAATACAGTCACAACTGCTGAATCCTACACAAATGCACTCTACATGCACCTGCATGAGTGCATGGATCGTGCTATCCCCAATAAAACCAAGACGCTATCCTCCAAAAAAGGAAGCCAATCTGATGGTCCCCTGCCATTAACAAACTTTACAACAAAAGAAAGAAACTGTTGCAAAGAGAGTAAAAACCCAGGTATGGAGGAACTCAGTGACGAGCCTCAGTAAGAAACTAAGATCTCTCATAAAATCCTCCAAAGCTAATATTGAAAGAAAAATTTCCACGGATTCCAAAGACAACCACAAGACATTCTTTAGCTATGTCAAGAATCTGCATGGCAACACCCAGATCTGCACCGAGCTACAACAGAATGGCACAAAATATACAGATCCAACTGATATTGCCAACATATTGGCAGACAGGTTCAGTGCAAACTTTACTCCCCCCTCACCCCCCAAAGGGCCTATAACTATACCAGATGGTCGTAGAGCCCTAGCAATCACAAACACACAGGTAAAAATGGCACAGCATCCATGGGACCAGACAAAATCCCAGGCTGCATCTTATACGAACTCCAAAATGAACTAGCCCCCCCCACCTAAAATCCATGTTCAACTAACGCCTCACCACAGGATATGTGCCACAGAATGGCACACAGCAATGGTTATCCCACTCCACAAAGGAGGAACCACCACAGACCCCGGGAACTATTGACCTATTAGCCTGACAAGCCTGGTCTGCAAGGCCATGGAACTTATCATCATCGAACTCATAAACAAAGATATAGGTAACCTCCAAACTCTTGATGCTACCCAATTCGGATTTGTAAAAGGTAGGTCATATCTCCTAAACCTGGTAGACTTCTTTGAAACAGTTACTAAGGCCATAGACGAGGGCAAGGTGGTCCACACAGCCTAACTAGACCTCGCAAAAGCCTTTGACACTAATCCTCATTCAGGAATCATTGATAAACTCACCAACCTTAACATAAACCCTTACATCACGAGATGGGTGGCCAACTGGCTCTCAGACATAACCCACATGGTTAGAGTTGTTGACTCCAGATCCGACTCCAAACCAGTGACAAGTGGAGTACCCCAGGGTTCAGTATTAAGACACCTCCTGTTCGCTATATACTTCTCTGAAGTGCAAGAGAACACCAAGGGTCTATGGCGAACCACGTTCACAGATGACTGCAAACTGGGTGTCATTATAGATTCCCTGGCCGACATAGACATACTGCAAAAGGGCCTCGCTGAGACTGACACCTGGTGTCAAAAACATGGCCTCAAACTAAATGCCAAAAAGTGCACTGTTATCCCCTTTGGCAAAAACACGGTACCCGTGAATTACCAAATAGGGGGAATTTCACTTAACACAGAAAGTGTGATAAGAGACCTTGGGACCCAAGTGGATAGTAACCTTTCCTTTGATAACCACATTGCCACAGTGGTCAAAAAATCTTTCTACGTGGCCCACTTAATCACAAAAGGTTTCGCATCTAGAAATAAGGAAGTCATCATTCCCTTCTACTCATCACTTATCAGGCCCCTCATCGAATACAATGCCCTGTTTGGGATGTACCTCACAAGACACCTACAACAACTTGAGAGTACCTCACCAAGAGGATCGCTGGCCTCAAACAATTGCCCTATGCCGACCGGCTCTGGAAGCTCAAACTCTACTCAGTCGCATACCGCTTACTCCAAGGAGACCTCTGTGTGACATACAAAGCTATGTCAAACCCAGAATTTTTGGACATGCTCCATTTGAAGAAATCCCAATCTCCCCGAGGTACACGCTCTAGGGACCTAAACTGCACCACAACAATAAATAGGACATGCTGGAAGGATACATTTGTGTCTCAGAGACTTCCCATGCTCTGGAACAAAATTCCCATCCACGTCAAGCAGAGCTCATCATTAGCACTATTCAAGAGAAACCTTGATGAGTGTATGGGTGATAGGAAGTTCACCCCTGGGATTATGTCTGGGGCACTGCTCGATAGAGGGGCAGCATTTTAACAATACATGGGTTGCAAAAGCCAATACACTGTTGGCTAGGCTTGCTTTGGCCCTCGATCCGATAGCCTAGTACCTACCTATGAACCTATGAGACCACACTGGTAAATTCCAATCAGGATAGAAAGGTATCCCTCCAGTGTCTGACTTGCTGCATCCTTTTGCTTAACCAATGCTTTACTCATTGACGTACATATGGTTTGGCATTTATTTCCTTGCAGGCAATAGTGCAAAGAGCCTTAACAAGGTTATGATAATCAGCACTATTATCCTTTCATCAGTGGTTGCTCTTATCTCTTCAGTGAATGAAAAGATTCAAAATGCAAGAGCAAGATCTCCTTATAACACACTCAAACTGATCCCCATTTAACAGATGTAGGTTTCCCTGTGTCATTTTGGAATAGCTCCATTATACCACTCCCTTAGTGACTTGACAGCGAATACAGGTCAGGAAGACGGGTATTAAATTGTTTGGGTCTGATGTGATTTCCTCTTGTTGAAAAGGTACCACTTTGGCCTATAACACAAAAATTCTCCATAGGTGGTTACTGAGCTATTGGCCTAAATGTGTTTATAAGCCAAGCCGTGTGCACCCAATATAATACTAGAGAAATCCAATATATAGGATCTTGCCCAAACTTGAGATCTTAGTTAGCAATGACTGCCCATATCTAGGAGAGTCATAGGTGAAATCCCTGGCAGGAATTTATGGTTTCCTGTCCAGTCACCCAGGCTATACTTAAACAGGGCCATAGAGCGTTTCTGTTTGATGTGAATTGGTAGCCTATTCCTGAGAAGTGGTCACCTCTGAGACACATATTTGTCCTATTTATGTCACAGGCCAGGTACGTGGAGCGGGTGACCCTTGTCCCATTTGACTTGCAAATGTGCAGCATTTTCATTAGGTTTGAATCTGATATCGCTGTGTAGGCCAGGCACAAGTCTCCTCTAAGTAGTCTATATGGTACTGAATACAGTGACAGTGACTTCAGTTTGTCAATGTATGTTATGTGCTGGAGACCCAGAATTTTCTTGATTAGAAATCTCTGAGGTCTCTCAAGTTGCTGCAGGTGGCTGGTAAGTTACATCCCAAAGGGAGCACTGTACTCAATTATTCCCCTGATGAGGATCGAGTGCACGGGTGTTATGACCATGTTCTCTCTTGAAGCAATGCCTTTGCTAATGAGGTGTGCAACGTAGAATGCCTTCCTTATTACAGTAGACACATAGTGGTAAAAATTTAGGCTACAGTCAGCTTGCGTCCCCAAGTCTCTCACTACTGAGTTGTTACTTAGGGTATTACTATTTATATGATAGTCTGTAGGGATATTGTTTTTACTGAAGGGGGGTGATCATGCATTTTTTAGCTACTGACATTGTTTGGGGATTCAGTTACTGCACCTAATTTGGTGTTGTCAGCAAACTTAGTCAGCCACAGCCCCTCTGTTTTGGCCTGAACTTCTGAGATGTATATTCCAAACAACAGGAGGCCCAGCACTGACCTCTGTGGAACCCCACTGGTGACACCTCTGCTGGTTGAGGTAAAGTCCCCAGTTTTGGCTGACTGTGATCTGACAGTGAGCCAGTTAGCAACCCACCTGATGACATAAGGTGTTGATATTCAAATGGGAGAGTTTATCCATGATACCCAAATCTGGGATTCCATCAAATGCCTTGGCTAAGCCAAAATAGGCTATATGCACAGATTTGCCTTCATCTGTGGCTCTGGTGACATTTTCAAAGAAGTCCACCAGATTTAACAGGCATGACCTTCCTTTGACAAAACCAAACTGAGTCAGATCAAGGGTTTGCAGATCACCTACATCCTTATTTATGCGGTCCATGATGATTTGTTCCAAAGCCTTAAAGATAAGGCTGGTTAAACTTATGGGTCTGTAGTTCCTAGGGTCTGTTGCTGTGCCCCCTTTATGAAGGGGGATGACTGTTGCTGTCTTCCATTCAGCAGGGACAAAACCAGTACTCAGGTTGCGGTTGAAGAGAGCACCTAATGGAGTTGCTATCTCATGTTTTAGACCATTTAAAGCACAACCTGGGATGCCATCCGGTCCCAAAGAGGCTGTGTTTTTGGCCTTGGAGACAGCATTAATGACTTGCTCATTGGAGATGCAAGGTGGGGGGAGATGTAGAGGGGAATGCTTTGTGTAATGTCTGGAGGGGACAGGGGGTAAAACTTTTGCCAAACCTGTCAGCTAATAGGTTAGCTATTTTCACCAGATCAGTGTATGTGATACCATCCACAGCTAGTTCACTACACGTCTGGGTCCTACCACTTAGGTTACAGATATAGCTGAAGAATGTCTTATGGTTATCCTTAGCTGTGGTTGTTAATTTTTTTGAAGTTGCCCTTAGAGGATTTTACAAGTTGTCTTATTTGTTTGCTCAAGCAGTGGAAGGTGTTCTTCCACTCTGAGACCTCTCTTTTTTATTCTTAGACAGCAACTTCTGCCTCTTGTTGTATAACTTATTAATGCTAGATGTGTACTTGGGAGGCTTGTTTTTTTTTGAGGATCTTGTTTTGATCCTATCAGGTACAGCAGTGTCAATACCATTGAACAGTACATCTGTGAGAACAGGAACTTGGAAATTATTTATGCCCTCCCTTAGGAGGGTATAATTAGCTTTGGTGAATTTATTTAGCCTGATTTCACCTAGGATGCCTAGGATACATAGCAACACATGGTTTACCCAAAAAGCCACAGCTTTTAATCTGTTGTTAAGCACTTTTGTCCCATAACAAATGCCCACTCAGGCATTGTTGACAAACTCAAGAGGTTAGGTACAGACCCATATGTCATCTGGTGGATAGCCAACTGGCTAACAAACAGGACCCAGGAAGTTAGAACTGGGGTGTTCACCTCTACAAAGAGGTCAGTCACAAGTTGAGTGCCTCAGGAATCAGTCCTTGTAACCGCTCCTTTTTGGTATTTACGTCTCCGAAGTCAAGGCCAATGTTAGTGGTCTGTGGCTGACTAAATTTGCAAATAATTGCAAATTAGAAGCTGTCATTGAATTTTACAAATGTTCTCCAGGAGGGGCTGACACAGACAAATAACTGGTGTTAGAGCCATGGACTAAATGTAAATGCTGAGAAATGCATAATACTATCATTTGGGAAGTCATCAATCCCTGGTAACTATCATATAGACAATATACCCATTAGAGTTGACCCAGTAGTCAGGGACTTAGGGACACACATAGATAGCAATTTAGACTTTGATCACCACATGTCTACAGTGGTGAGGAAATCATTCTATGTTGCACAACTTATAAACAACGTTATGGCATCTAAGTGCAAGGAAGTCATTGTTCTACTGTATTTGGCATTCATCAGACCTATCATTGAGTACAACGTCCCCTTTGGTATGTCTCTAACAAGGCATATCCAACAACTGGAATGTCCACAGAGGTTCCTCACTAAAAGAATACAGGGCATAAGTAATATGTCCTATGCAGACTACCTCAAGGCACTATCCCTGTATTCTGTCTCCTATAGGCTTTTGAGGGGAGATCTATGCTTGGCATACAAGGCATTGCCAGATTCCACTTTGATGGAGTTCCTGCATATCCACAAAACACTTAACCATTCTAAAAACTTAAACCTTGCCTGTGAAGCTGTGATATAAATGGGACCTGCTGGAGAGACAGGTATGTATCCTAGAGACTACCTCGTCTATGGAACAGGCTCCCCATCAATGTGAAGCAGAGTTCCTCCCTAACCCAATTCAAGTGCAGTTTGGACAATTGGATTGGAAAGCAGCAATCCATCTCTGGTGTGGCACTTATGTCTCTAGATAACCTGTAAATGGTTTATCCCCCAGGCCCATGCTTACACTTATCAAGGGTATCAGAACTTGTCAGAGATTTGGGATGCATGGCTAGGCTTAAAAAGACCCTTGTGGTCATTAGCCTAGTAAACACCTATGAACTATGAATCTATAAGCATAGCAGGACTTCCTCAGAACAACAACTAAAACTCTTATCACTAAATATAAAAAAATTCAGGTCACACGATCATGTTTCATTAAAAATTTCAAATAACTTCATTTGCTTACAATACAGAAACAAAAATGAATAAAAATATAAATATGTGATTATAAACAATTCTTAAACATTAAAAGTTGACAATATATTATGTGTTGTATTAAGATATATAAACTGGCCATATTATATGTTATCTATAGACACTTCCTATGTACAGCTTAGCTCTCCTTTGTTTAAGAACATAGTTTAACGGTACAGCATCATTTAAGTCAGGGGAAGTGCTAGCATTGGTTCTAAGTTGCCAAATAACCTCCCTGACTTCAATGTTATTCTGTCAAGTCCCATCCTGTGGGTCAACTGGAATTTTTTCTAACATGGCAAAATTAAATACACATGGAACACTACAAACCAAACTATGTCTGTACAAGGCAGTACTATTGTTTCCCATCTCATAATAATGTTCATATATTCCTTTTTCTGAGTGGCCTTTCAGTTTTTCCAACACAGTGTGAATGACAGAAAATGCCTATGGCAATATAAACAATGCCATTAGTTCTACAGTTGCCAGAGCGCACCAGCTTCCCTCTTTCTTAATGTAATTGTATCTCCTTTGTGAATATATTTTGAATGATGGAAATAGACACATTTTTGGTACCAATTTTACCCTTGGTTTCCATATTGGGCAAGACAATTTCCCTCAAATATGTTCTTTAAATTCGTACCATTTTTGTAGCCAAACAGTAAAATATCCTCCTATCCACCATTAATTATGAAAATGTTCTAATATTTATTAATAATATTCTTAATACTAGTGAAGGAGTTAAATTTTATAATCATGGCCTTATCAAAGTCAGTATTAAAACATTCTGTAAAATTAACACACCCTTTACCTAATAGTGGTAGACCTGTTATTCCTCTACAATTAGTAACTTCATCACCGATACTTAACAACAGATCTTTGGGATAACTACAACTCTAAAAACATTCCAATTACAAAACACCTTTCTGTAATAAATGTCGACTCGCCAGACATCATCCTTGCCAGCCTAACATTAGGTCTTTTGCCAATCTTCTTTTTGTGTAAAAGGGTGCCAACTATTAAAATATAAACATGAATTAGAAAATGTTGGCTTTCTATACATGTTAAAAGAAACAAAAACTTTCAGCTGTTTAGTAATAATAGCATCCAAGTAATTTTTGTATAATCATACTGTAGGCAAATTTAAAGAAGGGTGTGGTGTCATTAATTTAATCTATACATTCAAGCATTTTGTCACAAGTAGATGTCCGTAAAATAAAAATGTCATCCAAAAATCCAAAATATGAATTTAATCTATAAATTAAAGCATCTTGTCAAAAGTAAATGTCCATAAAATAAAAATGTTACCCACAAATCTAAACTATGCTTTAAAATTGTGCGCATATGAAGAATTAAACACATAGTCCTTCTCTCATTTCCACTTTACATTACTGGTGTGGATAGAGACACATGCTACCCCCATCACAATGCCTTGGATTTGCTTATAAAATTTCCCTTCAAAATAAATAAAATTATTATTTAGCAGAAATTAATTTGTTCAATAAAAAAAATCAATGTTTGTATTTGAGAGCAATGCACAATCAATTAAAGCATCACAAAATATTGCCAAACTAATTACATGTGGAATGCAAGTAAATAAATTGATGACATCAGTGGTGAGGAACATAATATTAAAATCCCAGAGTTTGCAATTGATATTTCCTAACAATGGTAACCGTGACAACTTAACACCAAACACAAAACTATTTACCCAGTGTACATCAACCTTGTACTTCCTGACTGGAGTTTTATTAAAGAGTGTTTCTTTAAAAGCCAGTGATGAATGCTCATACAAGGAAGTAATGTATTTGATTTCTTCAACTCTGATGAAGCCCCAGTGTGTTTTTTAATAGGGATGAAAGCGCTAAGTTGTAAGCTGTTTATTATATTATTATTAAAATTATAAAAAGTTACTTTTGTTTAAGCATTCATCACTTTTTAACATCAATTTTTGGTTGGTTGGCTTTGGAATTTATTTTAAATGTCTTTCCTAAAAAATCCCAAAAGACCTGCAGTAAATAATAATTATAGATTTGAAGGGGTTTTACTGTTCTGTCTATAAAAGTTGCTGAGGGGTAGATGTTTAGATCTTTTGATCTTTGCTCTGCAGCAATAGGCCTAAAAGGAGGGTCCACATGGTCTTTATGAACTTTAGGGATCCCCAAAAATAGTTGTAATCTTATGTTGGGAAATCTGCAAAAAATTATATATGTAAGGTGATACAACATTTTGCAGGAAGCAGCCCTCCAGATAAAAATCACTTTCTTTATAAGCTATATTTATCTCATTTATAGAAGTCTGTAAATACTTTGCTTCATCCTGTATAAGACTCTACATATCACCTAGATACTGCATAGTGTCCATATTTACAAGTCTACCTTCCTTATCAGGCTTCAATATTCTAACAGTACTATTATAACTCAGTTTTTTCAATATTAAATTCTCCTCATAACCTAAGTTGGATAATTTAGTAAAATATCTATTAGAATAAACCTTGTCAATGTCCTTTTCACAATTCTTTTCAAATAATTGGATAAAAAAGTATAGCGGTGGATTAACAGACATTTTTCTTGAAATGGAAACCATTGGTTTCCCCTACGACAATCGCTATCTGTAAAATGCTTGTTTAAATTCAGTTTTCTACACACAATTTTTAAATCATTCAAGGTTTTTGCTATATGAACTCTTACCTGAGGAATGAAAGTTAAACTTTCCTCAAAGAAATTGAAATGATTACTGGCAATTATAAGATTACTGTGGTTAAAAGTGTTAATACTGTTACAACCTATCACATTAGGTCAGAGATGTGCCTATATGTGAACATTTTGTTTAACATGTCTGAGAGGAGCTTAGTTATTTAGTATTAAGTGTAAGAAATAACTAGATATGTTGCTTGGTCCCAAAGAAATGTGAAATTTTAATTTTACCTATGGCGACAGTTGCCATAGGTGAAATTTTAATTTTATCTATGGCAACAGTTGTCATGCACAATCATATAAGATATATCTTCTCTCAAGTCTATAGTACTATGCTCATATTCCTTTGCTTACTTTAATATATACTCATTTTTTTCTGAAAGCACAAATACTAGATCCTGTGTTACATTTACAGTTTTCCTCTTTAAAAATTTTTGTAATGTAATTATAACTAAAAATACATATTTTACCTGGTCATGAAGTTCTACACAATCCAAATAAACCTACAGCTCAGTATGTAGTTATTTTTTTCTTCATTTTTTTCCTAGTGATGAGTGTCCTCATGGGAGATGATATCTCACATGGTCTTATTTTCCTAGAAATCTACTTTTTGCCTATAACACACATTACCAGAATAGCCGATGAGATTAATTCACCTTACTCTGCTGACCAATTATAGTTCCATTCATACAGAATGGAAGTAGTAAAAAATACTGTCAAGTCTGAACATCCTCAGTAAAAGTGTCAACATTTGGTTTGCAGCATCTCTTATATATTTGTTTCCTGCATATGTTCTACATGATTTGCCAAATATTTTTGTAGAAATGTAACAACAGTTGACATAACAGAATTTTTAAAATGTGAAATGTTGTGAGTTTTAGGTCCTGTCTTCCGCCCTCCTTCTATACTTGAGTCAGTCACAGTATTATTGTCCCAATTCCAAAAGACTTACTGTCAGTATAAATAACCACTTACAATGACAGCAGGCTAAGAGCACATGTTTTGGAATCTGGTCCTCTGCAGAAGCCTGTCTATATATAGGCCTTACACCAAAAGTAGGTCACTTACACTGAATGTAAGTCTTTCAGAATCACGGCATATTTATACTGAGAGCAACCCTTTTGGAATCTGGCCATATATTTTCTGGCCTGCAACGCTCAGCTAATTGCTGAAATTGTTCTCAGTGATTACCAGGCTTCTTTACCTTTAGAATACAACAGGTTCAATAGGTTTATAGTCTCTTCTTTATAAACACCTTTATTGAATTATCACTTGTGACATAGGCAAATTTACATTTATATAAAAGTAATCAAACTGTATTAACAAATTCACATTTACAAACATTATACTTTGCATATAGTGCTATATATACTATAATCCAAGCAACATTACGTAAATTATTAAATTCCTGCTTTTTTTAACAAGAAACATCATAATTAAACCATCACTTACGACATAGGCAGTCATACATTTATATAAATAAAAACAAACCACACCAGCACAATTCTAGTTGCAAGCATTTTATATCACAAACCATACTGACACACTCCCAGTTGCAAACATTATACATCACGTATAATCTATCCAATCATTATGAGTCAAACATTTCAAAGCTCATTTAAATCTTGCCTTCCTTTAAAACTCACTCCTCCCCTGTATGTATTGTTCCCACAATACCCATTTTTCCTATGTAGTTTGCTCCTACCCTTTTCTAAAGATCTCATTTCCAGTTGTTTTCTCTCTGGTACTATATTCACTACTTCTTGTATAGTTGGTTTAGATTTTAGACACAGCAAGGCCTTACCATGTCTAGGCAATTCTGATTCTGTATCATAGCTCAGAAAAATCATCTCCCTCGTCACACCAATCTGCCCACTGAGCAACTCCAACAGTGCATCCCACAGGGAATCCTTAAAGTCCACCAACTTACTGCACTCCCAGAAAATATGTTCCTTATTACCTCCTTCTTCCTGTCACACATCTAACATTTATTGCGTACCTGAGGACATTTTTTCTGGAGTCTACTTGGAATATAAAAGTATCAATGTAAACATTTCCAAGCAAAAATCCGAAATCTTATAAATTTTATTGCATATTTGGGAGATATACATATATCCTCCCAGTGTTTCTTTGTGAATTGCTTATCCAGTCTATTTTCCAAATCCTTTCTAACCTCCTCTGATTGATTCTTATAGTTATCATGCAATATTTTATATTCTCTACTAATTATTCATTTTTTAATGGCTGCTTCTGTTCTAGATTCTTCTAAAAACTCTACCATTGCCAGTCTTTCATTTAGGAACCTCCTTTTTCTTTCTGTTTGCCTATACTCTGATATCAATCCTTGATAGGGAAGGCAATCTCTAACCTGCAATCCAAATACATTATTGGCATCTTCCCTTTCTATAATCTTTCCCTCTCCAGTTATTTGCTCCAAATATCTTGGTTCCTTTGCCAGTTTTATCCAATAAATTCCAGCCTCTTCTTGCCTATTGTCTATAACCCTAATTGCAGCCATCCCTATCAGTAGAATCTCCTTTCTCCATTCCCATGTTGGCTTAGTTCTTAGAAAACTTTTTGCTACATTATAGATATAATTTTCTGTATAAATATTGTTATTCTCCTTAAAGGCCTGCATCCAAAATCACAGTCTCTCCTTGTTTCTTGAACTTTCCCCTGCTTCATCATCATCCCTTTCCACTTTGAGCTATAGTTTCCTGCTTGTGCTATGTATAGGAGCCTTAACTGTGTAACTATGAAATACCTATTCTAATTGGGCAATCCCAATCTACCCTCTTCTACTGGAAGAATCAGCTTATCCCACTTGACTCTTGCTGCCTTCCCCTCCCAGAAGAAGTCCTTCTACTCTTTATTAATTGCTATCCACTTCTCCTCTGGTTGATAAAAATATGCCTGACATGACATGTGTATAAGACTAATGGGACTATTTGTATTTTATTTTTATTTTACATTTGTTGACCTGGCTAGTTTAACTGGATATATGTCCATTTTCAGTAGAGGCCCGGGGAGATAAGCTCCAAACTATGCTAATATAACAATATTACAAAGAATGAATGAAAAGACAAAAAAAAATCAATTAAAACATTAATATACATTATTTCTGTAGGTTAACATTGTAGAAACTTCATGAACAGAATCATGGGTACACAGTTTAATAATACAGTAGTTCTAGAAGCAAATGTCAAGGTTAAGGGGTTGACCTTTGTCATGTAGAAGAGTAGGAAAGGTAAGATAGATTAAAATTGATTATTAGGTTTGTTAGAATTATACACTCAAGTAAAACAGATAGACTACATTCAAAGCTGAAATACAGGTGCCTGGAATAGGGGTAATTTTCCAATTGTATGTACTACAGGGTAGTTTGCAAACACTAGAAGAGTTGAAACATTAAAGCCAAAGAGAGGTTTAATAATCAGGTTAGGTTGTTGAAGGAGGGTGAAAACAGTAGTTCTATACAGTTCGTTTTAATCTGGGTTAGTGCATGGACATAGCCATTGTGTTTAAGGAGTAATTTTATTTGATTTTTGAAGAGTGGTAGTGATGAAAGTAATTGTAGATTGCTGGGAAGCCTGTTCCAGATTTTCCCTACTGAATTAGAGAAGAGGGAGTCACCTGCTTTATTATAGGAATTCTGGATGGTTACTAGTAATTTATTTGCTGAGCGAAGGGTAGTAAGATTACTATAATGAGAGATTATGGTACTGACAATAGGGGTGTTGGTGGGCTGATAAAGTATTTTATGGGTGATAATAAGCTGTTGAAGTAGTAGCTGGTTTTGCAGTTCTAGCCAACCAAGCTGTTTGAGATTTAGACAATGGTGGGTTTTAAATGGTGAGCCAGTGGGAAATCTGGCAATGTTGTTATAGGAGGTTGCCAGTTTATTAAGGTTACTTTTGGAAAGATTGGTATAAATGGGTGAGGCATAGAGAAGGGTAGAGATAAGGTGGGTATGGGCAATGGTGGTTCTGGCTTCAGGGTTAAGAAAAGATTTTATTCTGTAGAGAGAGACAAGTTTTCTGTTAACAGTTTTGATAGTCATGTTAATATGCGAGTCAAAGTTAAGATGTTGATCAATTGTTATGCCTAATAGTTTGGCAGTTGGGTCTGGTGCAATGATAGTACCATTATTGGCCTTGACAGTGAGATGAATAGGAGAAGACTTTAGTGTTGGAGTAAAAAGTAATAGTTTAGTTTTTTTGGCATTTAGTAGGAGGTATCGTTGTAGGAACCATTTCTCCACTGAGCTTAATACAGTTTGAGTAATGGTTTGAAGCTCAGCAGCTGAGGGGGCAGTGCACACTAGTGTTGAATCATCTGCATATTGAATGCAGGTGGCTTGAGGAATACTTAAATGTTGATCGTTAATGAATATCGAGAAGAGGAGAGGTCCCAGGATAGAGCCTTGTGGGATCACTAGAGTAATAGGAAGATGAGAGGAAAGGTTATTTTCCCAGAGGACAGCTTGCTGTCTATTTTTTAAATAGGACTTGAACCATTGTAGTACCTGTGAGCTGAATGAGAGTGCTTTTAGTATATTTAGAAGTATTTGATGGTTCACCATATCAAAGGCTTTAGAAAGGTCAATAAAGAGTGCAGCAGAGAGCTTATTATTGTTACGATGTTTGTTAATGCAGTCAGAGAAGGATAAGAGAGCAGTAGTAGTACTATGGAAAGGCCTAAAGCCATGCTGACAGTCTGATAGTAGGTTATTTTGGAGAAGGTGATCAAGTAGTTGTCGGTGGATACATTTTTCCATTACTTTGGCTAGAGGAGAGAGTAGGGCAATGAGGCAAAAGTTTGAAAGTCCGGTTGAGTTACCACCCTTGTGAAGTGGGATTATGTGAGAGATTTTTCCAGAGAGATGGGATAGTGCCTTCAGTAATGGTTCTATTGATAAGTATGGAAATAGGGTAGGATAGTACTTTTGCTGCAATTTGCAGATATTCAGCTGGCAGGAGATCAGCTGAAGGGGTACATGGCTTAAGTTTGGTAAGTAGAGTAAAGATGAGAGATGTAGGAACTGGTTTTAAATGAAAGGAAGGGGATATGCTACTCAGGGTGGATGGGAGGGTAGAGCTAGCAGGAGGTAAGGAGTTAGCAAGAGATTGTACAATTTCTGTAAATAAGGTATTGAGGGCATCAGCAATCTCATTGGGGGAGTTTAAGGAGAGGCCTGCAGGGGTTGGAGTCTTGGTGTGGCCTGGGTGTAAAAGTTTATTTATAGCTGACCAGAAAGTTTGTGGTTTTTGTTGATGTTTGTGCTGGAGTTTAAAGTAGTAGTTCTTTTTATCAAGGAGTATTGATTTTTTAGTGGCATTTCTTAACTGTTTATAGTTCTGGTGGTCAGTTAGGTTTTTAGTGATTCTCCATTTAGACCAGATCTTATTTCTTATGAGCCAGAGAGGGGAAAAAAAGTCAAGAAGAACAATCAGTAAGGTGTGAAGGTCCAAAGGTAAGTGTGTAGAGTTAAGGAGGAAGGTAAAGAGGGTTGCAGGGACAGACTTAGGCTATTAGAAGAGTGAAGTGTGAGGTAAGAATCTACTGGGACTTAAAGTAGAGGGTGAAATAGACTACAGAAAGGCTAGGAGCTCAAAAACAGGAGGAGTCACTAAAGAAAGGTGAAGAAATACAGGGCAGTTAGCTGTTAGTAGGGTGCCACCTGGTGGCCAGGCATGTAAATTGCAGCAGGAGAAAGAGGTCCCCTAAGGGGGGATAGGAGGCTGGAGTATGGGAGAGAGCTATCCTAGTTAGGAGTAAGAGGGTATGTGTGGGAAGTAAGGGTTAATTTGAGGCTAAAAAGGAGGAGATTTGGCTGCTGGCTAACCTGGGAGGGTTGCTTGTTTTAACTAGCAGTAGTATTTAGCTAAGCAATAGCAGCATTAGAAGACATACTTTCACTGTATTCTTTTCTGGGAAAAATGACTCTCAAGGAGCAGGTCGATTTAGTCACTATTCAGGAGTCTATTCCTTGGCTTCCAGCAGGGCACAATAAGGTAGGCTAGAGCTGGGACAAGCAGGAACACAATGACTAGGTAGCAAACACCAGAGCCAGGGATGCACAGCAGCCAGAGGACGGGGCAGGAGAATAACGATGACTAAAAGCATTTAACTATATTGGCCCTAGGTGTGAGTGAGTGTGTGTGTGTGTGTGTGTGTGTGTGTGTGTGTGTGTGTGTGTGTGTGTGTGTGTGTGTGTGTGTGTGTGTGTGTGTGTGTGTGTGTGTGTGTGTGTGTGTGTGCGTGTGTGTGTGTGTGTGTGTGTGTGTGTCTGTGTGTGTGCGTGTGTGTGTGTCTGTGTGTGTGTGTGTGTGTCTGTGTGCGTGTGTGTGTGTGTGCGTGTGTGCGTGTGTGCGTGTGTGCGTGTGTGTCTGTGTGTGCGTGTGTGTGTGTGTGTGTGCGTGTGTGTGTGTGCGTGTGTGTGTGTGTGTGTGTGTGTGCGTGTGTGTGTGTGTGTGTGTGTGCGTGTGTGTGCGTGTGTGTGTGTGTGTGCGTGTGTGTGTGTGTGTGTGCGTGCGTGTGTGTGTGTGTGTGTGTGTGTGTGTGTGTGTGTGTGTGTGTGTGTGTGTGTGTGTGTGTGTGTGTGTGTGTGTGTGTGTGTGTGTGCGTGTGTGTGTGTGTGTGTGTGTGTGTGTGTGTGTGTGTGTGTCTGTGTGTGTGTGTGTGTGTGTGTGTGTGTGTGTGTGTGTGTGTGTGTGTGTGTGTGTGTGTGTGTGTGTGTGCGTGTGTGTGTGCGTGTGTGTGCGTGTGTGTGTGTGTGTGTGTGTGTGTGTGTGTGTGTGTGTGTGTGTGTGTGTGTGTGTGTGTGTGTGTGTGTGTGTGTGTGTGTGTGTGTGCGTGTGTGTGCGTGTGTGTGTGCCTTCTATGGAAGGTTGGGCACCGGGCTGGCAACACCACACCGTAAAACTCCACTGCCACGGACAGATGATCCGCTGTGGCGACCCCTAACTGGGAAAAGCCGAAAGAAGAAGAAGATTTCTTACTATCCATATCCGTATAACAAAGTTTCCATTTTCTTTTGTTTAGTGTCTTTCCACATTATCATAGCTGCCACAGTAGAATCATTTTTAATCCATACTCCTAAATACTTCATTTTATCATGTCCCCATAAATATAAATATTGCTGAACCAATTCATACACGGGTACATAATTTACTGCTATTACATTTATTTTAGCTTCATTAATTTCATATCCCAAAAAGATTTGAAACTGTCTCAAAATGTTCCACAACACTGTAATGTCTCTTTCTGGTTTTGTCAGGTACAAAATTGTATCATCTACAAATACAGGCAGCTTTTCTTGATTACCACACCAATTATATCCTTGAATTTCTAAGTCCCTTATTTTCTTTGCCTGTGGTTCTAAATATAGTGTAAATAACAATGGGAAAGAGGACACCCCTGCCTGGTTCCTCTGCTCAAGCTGAAATTATCAGACACGACCCCACCCACTTTAATTTTCCGCTCGATCCCTCATATATCCTGCTAATCAACCTTATAATTTTTCAGGAAATGCAAATGCTTCCATTAACTTGCTCATAAATTTCCAGCTTATTCTGTCAGATGCTTTTTCTGCATCAAGACCCACCAACAACAATGGTATCTTCTTACATTCTGCTTCCCGCTTGATCATCAGTGTTCTATTAATGTTGTCAAATGTTTGCCTCCCCTCCATAAAACCAGACGTATCCATATCTATCAATTTTGGCATTACATTTGCCATTCTTTTAGCCATTATAGACATGAACACTTTATAATCATGGTTCAGTGTTGAAATGGGCCTGTATGAAGCTGGGTCTCATGGGTCTTTACACTGTTTAGGTATGACAGCTACCACTGCTTTTTTCCAGGATGTTGGTATTTCTCCTCCTCTTAAAATACTGTTAAACAAAACCTTCCAGACCTTTATCGGTTTTCCTCCCTAACTTCCAAACTTCCACAGGAATACCATCTATTCCTGTGGACTTTCCTGTACATTGGTTATACATCAGCATTTTTATCTCGTCTCCTCCAGTCTTAATTATTAGTAATTGAGCCTTATTTTTCTCTAATCTTGGCATATTTAATTTTTCCATAAACATTTCCATTTGTATATTTTCTTGATTTCCATATTTATCTGCTTTATACAGACTTTCATAGAATTTCCAAAATATTTCTAATACCTCTACAGGATCTCTTGTTACATTCTTTGTTATAGGTTCCCTAAGCTTGGCGACAGCCCTTTCTACTTTCTGTTGCCCGAGTCATTGTGCCAAAAGTTTTTGTGCTCTAGTGTTATTATCAAAAACAGTTGCTTAGCAGAAGTGTTTCCAAAGTCATGTATATTATTCAGGTAATCCTTCATTTTCTGCATAGCATTCTGCAGTTGCACAACGTCTTGTTATGTGAGATTCCCCCTAGTATGCAGTACTTTAACAATTGTCAGTCCCTCTAAGTAATTCTTGTTACTTCATAACCATAGCTCCTTTTCTTTTACTTCCACCCTCTTTTAAACTCCACCTTAATTTTATCCCACTCCATAGCTATATGCTCAGAAGTAATGTCTATCCTCTCAAATAGCTCCTGAGTAATCTCCAATACCCATTCCTTAAATTCGGTTTTCAACAGGTAGGCCAGTGCCTCGTTTTTATTTCATTATCTGAATAGTTATTGGCTGCATATCAAGACCTTCAATTAAATGCACATGTTCCTGTGAAATGTAAATTCTGTGTTGCCTAGCCCAGATTTTATATCTTACAGAATAATAACTAAATTTACTCCAAACTCCTATTACTGAATTCACATCTTCCATGCCAAATATTTTCATAAATTTCTTCAAAAGCTACCCTCCTTTATTATACTTTCCATTCTGGACCCCACAGACATATCTTCACTGCTGCAAATCAAATTATAGTCCCCACCTATAAGTAATATTCTTTGCTAAAAATGGATTACTTCTCCCAGAAATTTCTACAGCAGTTTTAGGTGGAAAATTAATGCATGCCAGTGTAAAATATGTCTGTCGTCTCAATGGAAGGAAACATCAGCTTTAAGTAACAATGCACATCAATAAAATCTGTGAATTTTTAGCCTGAATAGGGTTATGGTGGATGAGAAATAAAAACAAGATACAGGTACCTTGTTCTGTGCGTTTTCCTTGTCATGAAACATTCAAATGTGATAGATAAAATGATGCCACAATAAGTCAGACAGTATCTTGAGATTTTTATACATGGTATGCACTAAAGACGCTATCATGGAAAAAATGCCTCAGAGGGCCAGCAACTGCTAACTCATGCTTTTTTAATACGTGGATATATGGGGATTGTTCTGCAAAGAGAAAATAACATTCTGAGGAAAATAAATGATATGTCTAAAAATGTCTTATTATTTCTTTCAGTATTTAAGATGAAGCTGAGTTCATAATTATAAGACAAGTAAGTAGCCTCTGTACTTTATTTGCTCTGACAATGTTTTGCAGCTAAGTTAATTTCTGAAAGATAAGTAGTATTGCCTCTTTTTCATCTATATATCTTATTTTGTAATTCGCTGACTTTTTGAAATTCATTTATATATTTATTTCTCAACAGAATATATTCATGAATGAAACATTTAATATCATAAGACTCTAACGGTATCATAAGCAGATTTATTTGGATAATAGAATCCCATTCTTTTTGCACAAGTCGGATTGTAGTGTTCTGGCCATATGGCCATCAAGTACTACTATCCTCTAAATACTGGGGTCAAAAACATGATCACCAACCCACAAATCTAAAAATGTCTTGAAAGAGGAAACAGTTTGTAATTTTAACTGATACAAAAAATGTATTCCATAAATATGTAATTGTAGAAGTTATATAACAGTGTTTTAGTTTAGTCCTTGATACATGAATAAGAAATTTCAAGTTATTGTGTTTACATGACTTGGAGCTTACATAAACTTCCATGTTCAATAATGCATGCAGTGTATTATTAAAAACCTTGTTGCATACCTCTCAACTGTACAGATTTTCACAGAATGTCCACATTTCTGCCTCATATTTTTGGTTTGTTCCTCATAAAATTTGTGGTTTTCTGGCAACTCATTGACAATTGAAGTCACTAAATAAGGACAGGCATTTGAGTTTCAGACTTTACATCCTTCACAAAATACATAATTATGCAAAACTTGTTATTCTAGCAACTTTCTAAGTTTATAGGAGCAATATTTAAACTATGTCCCTATTTCTGGGCCTTTGTTCCCCCATTCTTTCTGACTTTGTCCATATTTCTTGCATTGAGAGGTTGAGAGGTATGCTTGTAAGCAAGTATCAGCTTACCTCAAATATACCTATAAAGTAATGAGCATACATTCAATATTCTGTGTCTATTCATATAATCTGAATCTTTGACAGAAAATATTTTTCATAAACTCCCTCTGAACATGATCAATGCTTTTAAGTTGAGTATCACTATCTATATAAAATATTGTTAAATATCGTTAAATTTGAATATTGATCCCACGTGCTTTATATAATATATTTTTATCATATCTGCAGCTATGACATTTTTAAATATGAAAGCAATCAGCTTCAGTGCTTTGCACCTTATTATTGAGCTTCTGTCTAAAAAGTTTGAAGTCAGTGGTTATACCTAAATCTTTATAGCTATTAACTTCAACTAATATAAACATAGAAAGTGTTTCTTTATATGTGGTTTCCCATAATACATTACTTTACACTTGTCCTTCCTAAACAGCAGGCCCATACTATTTGCCCAAATTCTTCTCTGTAATATATAATAGTTAATAATTACAAAATCATCCCCAATGGTCATGGGAAAAAATGATTCTGCAATGATATGCACACTTCCAGGTCCAATGACATTTGTATCGAGTAATACCGGTCCCATAAGGAATCTCCGATGTACTCTCAGAGATACAGACTTTATTCCACGAATTAACAACACTTGCAACCTTCCTATTGACCAGGAAATAATCTGTCTGATTAAATAAGGATCACTTTTAATAATTGAAATTGATAATGAATCAAAACCCTTAGATATATCCAAATAAATCACTCTACAACTTAATTGTAAATCTAAAGCTTTTGTAACCCCCTTATAAAAAGCAGTTGAATTACTAAGAGGTGATCAACCTTTAACAAAGTCATGTTAAAACATGTGCTATAGTGCTAAATTATTTTCTTTGTGAAGAATGTCAAGAAGGCACCTCTCAAAACACTTTCCTAAAATCGATATCAAGCTTACCGGCCTGTAATTACGTACACCATGATTACTTCCCTTTTTGAAAATTGCCATCACAGTAAATCCTTTCCATTCTTTTGGGGCAATACCTGGTTTTAATAAACTATTAAAGAAAGAATAAAAGATGGGCTTAAGCGTAGTCTGCATATTTCCAAATAATACAGCAGAGATGTCATCACGGCTATTAGACGAAGATATTTTAAATTTTATTGCACGTTTTTCTCAGCATATTATGAGTTATCATTGTACGTAATACAGTCTTATTAAACTAAATATCTATAAAAGAAGTTTGCTATCCAGTGGAATCAAGCCCTTTGTAAGGTAAATACTGATTAAATATGTTGGAGATTACCTTTGGATCCTTAGTGATAACACCGTTCATTTCCATTATATTCTCATGCTGAGCTTTATCATTAATGAAATTCATATCTTTATTTTTTCTTACTATTAGTATCCAAGGACAACCTACTTTCATATTTATTTTTCACATATAATGTTACATCTCCCTATTGCAGTGATTTAATCCCATTTTATTCCATTTTAGGAGATATTTCTTATGGGTTGACCATAGTCTTTTTTTTTATATATGTTTTGTTATCTCTTTCATTTATTGTACTGTACTTACCACTGTCATGGCCTAGAAATGATGATTTATTTATGAATGAGTTCTATTTCAATATTAGGTTACAGATTATGAACTGTGTTAATTACAGAGGGTATGACATAGAGCATATGACAGGAAGTTTCTGTGTCTGTCATTATGATACCTAAACTATTCCCATTCTAATTTGGATTTCACGTTCTCTGTTCCAGATTGTTTTGATTAGTGTCATTAATTAATATTTGAGGGGGTACATTTGTTTGGCACTGAATACTTTATCCAGTCAAATGTTTGAGTAATTAAAATCTGCAATAAGAATTGCATTTTCATTGTTTGATATTGAGCAGTTTACTCAGTCAATATTTGGGTACTTAAAATGTGCAATAAGGATTGTATTTTCATTGTTTGATATTGAGCAGTTTACTCAGTCAATATTTGGGTATTTAAAATGTGCAATAAGAATTGCATTTTCATTGTTTGATATTGAGCAGTTTACTCACTCAATATATGGGTATTTAAAATGTGCAATAAGGATTGTATTTTCATTGTTTGATATTGAGCAGTTTACTCAGTCAATATTTGGGTATTTAAAATGTGCAATAAGGATTGTATTTTCATTGTTTGATATTGAGCAGTTTACTCAGTCAATATTTGGGTATTTAAAATGTGCAATAAGGATTGTATTTTCATTGTTTGATATTGAGCAGTTTACTCAGTCAATATTTGGGTATTTAAAATGTGCAATAAGGATTGTATTTTCATTGTTTGATATTGAGCAGTTTACTCAGTCAATATTTGGGTATTTAAAATGTGCAATAAGGATTGTATTTTCATTGTTTGATATTGAGCAGTTTACTCAGTCAATATTTGGGTATTTAAAATGTGCAATAAGGATTGTATTTTCATTGTTTGATATTGAGCAGTTTACTCAGTCAATATTTAGGTTTAAAATGTGCAATAAGGATTGTATTTTCATTGCTTGATATTGAGCAGTTTACTCAGTCAATATTTGGGTATTTAAAATGTGCAATAAGGATTGTATTTTCATTGTCTGATATTGAGCAGTTTACTCAGTCAATATTTGGGTATTTAAAATGTGCAATAAGGATTGTATGTTCATTGTCTGATATTGAGCAGTTTACTCAGTCAATATTTGGGTATTTAAAATATGCAATAAGGATTGTATTTTCATTGTTTGATATTGAACAGTTTACTCAATCAATATTTGGGTATTTAAAATGTGCAATAAGGATTGTATTTTCATTGTTTGATATTGAGCAGTTTACTCAGTCAATATTTGGGTATTTAAAATGTGCAATAAGGATTGTATTTTCATTGTCTGATATTGAGCAGTTTACTCAGTCAATATTTGGGTATTTAAAATGTGCAATAAGGATTGTATTTTCATTGTCTGATATTGAGCAGTTTACTCAGTCAATATTTGGGTATTTAAAATGTGCAATAAGGATTGTATTTTCATTGTCTGATATTCAGCAGTTTACTCAGTCAATATTTGGGTATTTAAAATGTGCAATAAGGATTGTATTTTCATTGTCTGATATTGAGCAGTTTACTCAGTCAATATTTAGGTTTAAAATGTTCAATAAGGATTGTATTTTCATTGTCTGATATTGAGCAGTTTACTCAGTCAATATTTAGGTTTAAAATGTGCAATAAGGATTGTATTTTCATTGTCTGATATTGAGCAGTTTACTCAGTCAATATTTAGGTTTAAAATGTGCAATAAGGATTGTGTTTTTATTGTCTGATATTCAGCAGTTTACTCAGTCAATATTTGGGTATTTAAAATGTGCAATAAGGATTGTATTTTCATTGTCTGATATTGAGCAGTTTACTCAGTCAATATTTGGGTATTTAAAATGTGCAATAAGGATTCTATTTTCATTGTCTGATATTGAGCACTTTACTCAGTCAATATTTGGGTATTTAAAATGTGCAATAAGGATTGTATTTTCATTGTTTGATATTGAGCAGTTTACTCAGTCAATATTTGGGTATTTAAAATGTGCAATAAGGATTGTATTTTCATTGTCTGATATGGAGCAGTTTACTCAGTCAATATTTGGGTATTTAAAATGTGCAATAAGGATTGTATTTTCATTGTCTGATACTGAGCAGTTTACTCAGTCAATATTTAGGTTTAAAATGTGCAATAAGGATTGTATTTTCATTCATTTTTGCATCCTGGAATAGTCAGGAAATTATCATGCTTTGCAGAGGAATACACAGTGTTCTGTATATTTCCAGAATACTACATCTAATATCACTGATATTAAATTACTGTTTGACCAATTTTCTGTCCTGAGTTGCTTTATTGGCATCCTATTTTTTATGTGGTCTTTTGCAATAGTTGAGAGAGTACCACCTGTGCCACTGGATCTAGGGTAATGACAAGGGTATAACCTGGGATTTGTAATATGCATTTTAAATTTGTAAACCCAAGGATGCATCCTGATATCAGTAGGCACAAATGCCTAACATTCATACCTGCTAAAAGCAGGTCCCATAGTTTTTATGACTTCCAACTTTAATGAGATGCTAATGCTTTCTAGTCCTCTAACATGAGCAATAAGGATAAAAAATGAATGAATCATTCATGCTTCTGATCCTCCACCAGCACAGAATTGGTATGTGTCTGCAGCAAAACCACTACAGACATTCCATAAAAAGTCGAGAGTGTAACATACATGCATTGCACCACAGAGTTCAATGAAAGCAACTCTCAATACGAGCGAAAGGTAGTCATCATGATATGTGTTATCCATCCTACAATCAATGCCATGAGCATTTGCAGTGATAGCTAGGGCAGGCTCTAGAGCGATATAGCTGTCAGTAAGCTTTGATCAGTGTTTACCTCCACCAAACAGGAAGATACAGCATGTATGCATATGATCTAACATTACTGATATTTTGATAAATTAATCAAATTAAAATTATAACCAAGTACAATCCGGACTGTGCACAACCCATGTATGGGTCTGCGCACAAAGTTTATGAATCCTCTGCCTAGATATTTCTGACAGCCCTTTAGCCATATATAAGCAATTCATATCTTGCCTATTGCTTAAACAATGATCTTTGAAGACTCTAGATCTTCTAACGTTGTTGTGTCTTTCGGCTTATCCCAGTTAGGGTCGCCACAGTGGAACTCCGGTCCGCTAATGTTTGGTAGTGGATTTTTATGTGCCGAGTTACCAGCCCTGATGCACAACCTTCAACGAAGGCATGCCCATTCACGCATGTCTCCACACAGAAGACACTACAGCTGAGAATCGAACGGGACAACGTCTTGCTGTGAGGCGACAACGCTACCGCAGCACCACTACGGCGGATACTCTAGATCTTCTAATAATGGTTCTAGAAACAGTTAACTGATTTTTTGTTTACTTCTGATAGCATGTTTTTTTTTTAATTTGTTGTCAAAAGAATGCTCTACAAAGATACAAAGGCTTTAGTGCTTCTGAATGCAAATGTAATTGATTGTAACTGATTATTTTTTTACTCCTAACAAATTTTCTGATATATATATTTTATATAATTTACATAATTGCTTTCAAATAAACAGGGCAGAATACTTAATTAATCTTAAACACAGCCCTTCCCCAGCCCTCTTGAAATGCAATTTGGGTCAATGAATGGGGAATCACAAACTCACACCTGGGGTAAAGCCTATATCGCTTATGGACAAGGGCAATCTTTAAAATACTCAAGGCATATGCATAAACCTAAGGTCTATATTACATAGTCGAAGTTTAATAACTTCAAACACGGAATGTTCGAACCACCCTGTTCGAAGATAAAAAACTTCAACTATGAATAAAAAATTTAAAAAAAAGAAAAGAAAACAAAATAAACTGTTGTAAGAAGGGGGGCAAACCCCCTTGCACCCCCACACCCCGATACTTAAATATACCAACTCTGAAATTGCACCACATTGAACAAAAAGGAAACTTGCCCTTATGGAGATTTCCGCTGAAATGCTCGAACTTCTGCAAATCTGAATTTATGGTCTCGACCATATGAAGTTCAAACTTGCAAAAGTTCGACTGTCTGATAGGAACCCATAAACCTATGCTATCTTCTTGACTCTAGAGGCCACATAATGTGTAAAATCAGGTTATAATTACTGGGCTTGTAGGGGCTCTTATGCCATTAGCCTAGTAATTGCTTATAAACCTATGAATCTATGAGAAATGCATGAAGTAAGTCATGTTCACTTGATAAGGATGGTTTAAACTGAATTATTTTAATGTAAACAAAATTGTAAATGAGAACTGACACCTTTAGCACAAAGGAAGGGCGGTTCTCGTAAGATGATATTAGAAGATATACCACCTACATGCAAGTATTAATCAGGGTCACAGAATGAGTCTTGCAGCAAAATTAGATGACATAACATCAGGATGCATATGTATACACGTAGCTGCACCATTGTTTGACATAATACAAAATAGTCTAGTTGTATAGATTTTTTGTTAACTGGATAGGAATACAGAGTGCAAAGATGGTGGCTTAAACATATATGACAGCCCACACTGCTATTAGGTCCATAATGTTCTTCTTTTACAATATTTATGAAAAGTGTCATAAAAAATCAGTTAAGTTTTGAAAACATTCCAAAAGACTAAGATGGGAAACCTTGTATCATACAGACTCTTAACTTTTTTGTCTGTTTGATTTGGTTCTACATAAGTCATTTTATTTTGCATTTCCTGTTTACGTGTCTATTTTTAAATGTTTAAATCTTATTCAAACTTGTGTTATCTCATACCTTCCATCCAGTCTTCCTTCCTCCCTCCTCTTTTGTGGCAAATGTGTAATCATCACCTGACAATGAGAACTAGAAGAGAGTTAGCATCTCTTGTCTATCTTTCTTTCATTGTCTTTCTTTCTTTCTTTCTTTCTTTCTTTATTTATTTTCATTACTCACTTACCCAGTTCGGAGTCCAGGGGAGCTACATCTGATAATGGTAATCAGTGGGCATAAAACAGGATATTAATAATGGAAGGGAGAACACCTCGTCACAAGATAAACACTAATATGCTCTCTACACATACACCTAGATACAATATGGAAGCCCACCTAAACAAGTAGAAATTAATTTAGCATAAAAGTAGGCAAGTCAGAAACAAGTAAAGCTTTAGGTCTTACTTAGTTTCTATAAGTACCTGACAGTCAATGTTAAATCAAACTAGTTATCAAAGATTAAAATAAGTACCTTGTTCAGCCAAAGCTCTCGGTATACTGCTGGAAATGTATGTGTCACATAATGAAATTTAATATGAACGTATAACAGCAAGCGGTAACTTTGCTCTTGCTTTGGATCACAAAGTCACGCCAGTCCCCTGGCTCAGCTCTGGCTTTGTTCTGTATAAAATAGTACTGGCTTGCTCATCTAGAATTCAGTGACAGATGGCAGAGAAGATAAATATACAATGACCAGAAAAAAATTATTGTTACAATAGGATAAAGGGGACAGGTAGATAAAACATTAGCTTGAGAAACGCTGAAATGAAGATCAAACATGAAGTTGACTGACACATTTCAAGTCTTAAATAACAACTATAATATTTAACACTAAAAACAGGATTAAAACGGCACATGGGGGATCATAAATAAGTATAATATACACTAAAAACAGGATTAAAATGGCACATGGGGGATCATAAATAAGTATAATATACACTAAAAACAGGATTAAAATGGCACATGGAGGATCATAAATAAGTATAATACACACTAAAATCAGGATTAAAATGGCACATGGGGATCATAAATAAGTATAATATACACTAAAATCAGGATTAAAATGGCACATGGGGGGTCATAAATAACAAGTATCATTTTTAACACTAAAAACAGGATTAAAATGGCCCATGAGGGATCATAAATAAGAATAATACACACTAAAAACAGGATTAAAATGGCACATGGAGGATCATAAATACGTATAATATACACTAAAAACAGGATTAAAATAGCACATGGAGGATCATAAATAAGTATAATATACACTAAATACAGGATTAAAATGGCCCATGAGGGATCATAAATAAGTATAATACACACTAAAAACAGGATTAAAATGGCACATGGGGTATCATAAATAAGTATAATATACACTAAAAACAGGATTAAAATGGCACATGGGGGATCATAAATAAGTATAATATACACTAAAACAGGATTAAAATGGCACATGGGGTATCATAAATAAGTATAATATACACTAAAACAGGACTAAAATGGCACACGGGGGATCATAAATAAGTATAATATACACTAAAAACAGGATTAAAATGGCACATGGGGGATCATAAATAACAAGTATAATATACACTAAAACAGGATTAAAATGGCACATGGGGTATCATAAATAAGTATAATATACACTAAAACAGGACTAAAATGGCACATGGGGTATCATAAATAAGTATAATATACACTAAAAACAGGATTAAACTGGCACATGGGGGATCATAAATAAGTATAATATACACTAAAGCAGGATTAAAATGGCACATGTGGTATCATAAATAAGTATAATATACACTAAAACAGGACTAAAATGGCACATGGGGTATCATAAATAAGTATAATATACACTAAAAATAGGATTAAAATAGCACCTGGAGGATCATAAATAAATATAATATACACTAAAACAGGATTAAAATGGCACATGGGGTATCATAAATAAGTATAATATACACTAAAAACAGGATTAAAAAGGCACATGGGGGATCATAAATAAGTATAATATACACTAAAACAGGATTAAAATGGCACATGGGGGATCATAAATAAGTATAATATACACTAAAATCAGGATTAAAATGGCACATGGGGGATCATAAATAAGTATAATATACACTAAAACCAGGATTAAAATGGCACATGGGGGATCATAAATAACAAGTATAATATTTAACACTAAAAACAGGATTAAAAAGGCACATGGGGGATCATAAATAAGTATAATATACACTAAAAACAGGATTAAAATGGCACATGGGGGATCATAAATAACAGGTATAATATACACTAAAAACAGGATTAAAATGGCACATGGGGTAGTGAAATGTGTCGAGTGACATATTTACAGGAATGACCCTGACAATGCTCAGTGTTCAATGTCAGCTGACAAACTCAGACCCTAAAACAGCCCTTCAAAGAGTTTGGCAACTTTCATACCTGGGTTACAAGCTCTCATACCAACCATTTCCTGAAACCCTTCTTAAAAGTGGGCAGTGTTTCCAGTCTCCTGACTCCAGGTGGCAAATTATTACACCAAATAAATGCTCTATTATTCATGGTCCTTCATAATGATTAATTTATTGCCATTTTAGCATCCATAAAAGTGTTTTCTTCTTAGTATCTAATGGGTGATCTCTGAATTTAATGCCAATAGTTGCACAAAGGACATCATTATGCATACATTTTTATATAAATATGAGGTTGCCCTTTAATTTCGTATACATTATGGTAAAAAAGCATAATTTCTCTAATCCATAATTATAACTCAGCTGCTTAACACAATTAATTTGAATAGTAAAATGTCTTTATATTCTTTCTACTCTAGTAATATATGAAATTTGTAATTACAAACTGATGCACCATATTCAGATGTTGACTTAATCATAGATTTATACACTGGAAGCAGAACCCCCAACAGCCAAGACTTTAATTGTCTGTAAAATGTCTTTGAAGTCACAATACAATTTCCTAATGACAAACAATAAGTGTATATCAAAAGAAAAGTCCTTGTCAGTATTAATGCCTAGATGTCTCATACAGTCAATGATGTCCAAGATTGTATTATTTAAAGCATAAGGACAACCTGGGTTGAAAATACCAACGTGAATAACCTTTGATTTTTCTACATTAAAGTCCACACTTCAGGACTTAGACCAAATGTACAACCCTTCCAAGTAAATTTACATACTGTGATCTGAAATCACAGTTTTGCAGTCATCAGCAAACTTGCTCCCACCAAGTCTCATGAGATAATGGAAAGACAGACATAAAGATGGTGTAGCTCAATAGGTATGTATGCCTTTAAGAACCTTTCTAGGGGCTTGCACATGTGTTTAAATACTGAGCACGTGCAAGCCTGACTGCCATTTTGTAGTAAGCTGTTGAGATGTAAGCATGTATGTCTGTGCAGTCTGTCAGTATATCATTTCATTTATATGTTGTGCTGCTGCTATCCATCCTGATGTGTTTCTGTTTAATAAAGCATATAAACAAACTACTCTGCCTGTTCGTCTTCAATGGTAAACCAAGAAGAGCGACATGGTGTCAGAATGGGATCCAGAAATCCAGATTCAGGACGAAGAAGGCACTCAGTTAATAGTGGAGGAATATAGGGGAATGGATCATCCCTACTGCAAGTATAAACTCACAAAAACAGGTCAGAAATGTACTTTAGGTAACAAAGCTTACTTAAGTGATTTCTTACTTGCAAATATATAAAACAAAGCATTCAGAATGCTCTAAATGAATTTCTAAGTAAATGAAATGTCCAAAACTGCAACATATTAATAAAAGTATTCGAATAATTATAGAAAATGTTTGAAATAAAGTCTGAATTGCATACAATGTATACAATAAGTTAAATGACCACTTTTTTCGCTGTGTGCTACTTTTTCACATTAATTAAAGCTGTTCAAGATATCCGAGGTGTATGAAGTGTCCGCGTGTTTGTGCAGTATTACTGTAGAGTTATTTCACAAAATACAGCCATTTCAAAGCATATTTCGAAAAGCACAATACTTTGAAGAGTTTTTTGTGCATCTGAATGTTCTTACAACTAATGGCTGTGTGTGCATGTTCATACATAATTACAAGGCCCATTTTCAGTGTGTTTGGGCATACTTTGTTGGCATGGCAGATGGATTTCAAAAACCAGGTCCTCTTGTCTTTGATAATATTATTGCAGAGAACTGGAGAGTGTTTAAGCAAGAGTAGGATGTTTTCATACAAGCTGCATTTTCTGATAAAGATGACCATACAAAGGCATTTATTCTGCTTAATTTAGCTGTTTCAGAAGCCATAGAAAGAGAGCGTTCATTTGTGTATGCACCTGCTGTATTTGCAGGGGAGGGGGAACTGCCATATAGTGGTATTGGTTGAGTCAAGGGATGACCTCGACTGCTTAAAACATAAACTTAGAGAATTGTGTAACCCCCAAATTAATATTACAATGGAAAGGCACTTATTTTACACAAGAGATCAAAAACCTTGTGAAACTTTTGCAGCATATATAACTGGCCTGAGAAACAAAGCTAAAACATGCAAATTTGGTGATTTAAGGGATAAGCTGATAAAAGACAGACTTGTGTGTAGTATCAAAGATGATGCTGTGAGAAAGATTTTGCTTCATGACAGTGATTTAACTTTGAATAAGGCCACTAAGATTTCTCAGATATATGAGCTCACAGAAAAGCACACAAATATGCTTACAAATGAGAAATGCATGCTTCCAGTATCTTCTAGTGCTCTGCTGATGTTAACAGTATGCAGCACATTGTTAAAAGAAACAGATCCAAGCACATGGCAGCAACTGTAAGCCCTGCAACAGTCACTGGGAAACCCCGTACCTTTCTAACAAATTCCAGAGTGCGCACAGTCTCAGTGAAGCACAAAAGTGAGCCTCACCTAGCCTCATAGTCAGCTGTCATAATTGTGGTACAAATCATGAACCCAAAAGAGAAAGCATGTGCCCTCATCTAATCTCATAGTCAACTGGCATAATTGTGGTACAAATCATGAACCCAAAAGAGAAAGGTGCTTAGCTTTTGGTCAGCAATGGCACAAATGCAATAAGTGGAATCATTTCAAATTGCTTTGTAAATGAAGTATGGGACATTCTTTTATTAAAAGAGAACATTCAAAGAGACAAGTTAATCAATTAGAAAGCTGTGACCCTACTTTTTATGTTGATGGTCTGTCTGTGCTTAATGAAACAATCAGTGCAGTAGATTTATGGGCAAAGAATGAAGTATTTTGCACTGTTTGGATAAATGGGAGATCCACAGAGCTCAAAGTTGACACAGGTTCAAAGTGCAATGTTATGTCAGTAGAAACGTTTGCTAGAGTATGTGCTAGTGAGAAACTTGATTTGGCAAATTGTGTGAAGCTTGTTGCTTATGGCGGTAAAGAAATTCAAACTGAAGGTTCAGTAGTGCTTTCATGTTACTCTTCTGGGAACAGCTATGACTTGCAGTTTTATGTAGTCAAAAGGCACATACAGTCATCATTAGGCCCCAGAGGCAGTTTGAAAATGGGACTGCTTTCATTTAGTAAGGAAATCCACCATGTAATCTTAAAAGACCACTGTTCTAATTTTGCCCAGTCTATTTTTTCTAACTATGCTGACCTTTTTGAAGACGAACTAGGCAAACTCCCAGTTGTGTACTCCATGAAGTTAGACCCTGAAGTCAGCCCAGTTGTCAGACCAGCATGGAAAGTTCCAGTAGCTATGCAGAACAGAGTCAAGGCTGAGCTAGATAAAATGGTGCAGCAAGGTGTGGTTTGTCCAGTGGAAGAACCTACTGAATGGGTAGCCTCCATGGTCGCGGCTCATAACAAAAGCTCAGATGATGTCAGAATAGGTATTGATCCATAAGATTTGAATAAAGCATTGAAAAGACCTCATCATTCAGTGCATACAGTCAAAAAAGTTTCTGCTTGTATACCAAATGCCACTGTTTTTTCTGTCTTAGACGCAAAGAGTTAATTCTGGCAAGTTTTGCTTGATTTAAAATCTTCATTGCTAACCAATTTCAGTAGTGCTTTTGGCAGGTACAGATTTTTGAGAATGCTATTTGGGTAAATTTTACCATAAAGTCTTTCAGTGTGCAATAATGGAGCAAATTATTTCTGGGTATCCGTGTGCTATTATAGTAGATGATATTCTAGTAGGAGGTAATGGTGAAGCTGAGCATGACAGAAACCTCAAGAAAGCTCTGGAAAGAGCACATGAAGTGAATCTTAAGCTGAATCCTCAGAAGTGCAAATTCAGGCTACAAGAAGTTACTTATATTGTTCATTTATTTACCAGTTCAGGCTTATAACCAGATCCTTCCAAACAGCTATTCTCAAGATGCCAGCTTCAGACAATGTACAAGCCCTACAATGTTTTCTTGGCATGGTTAACTATCTAGGCAAGTTAATTGCAGACCTGAGACAACTTGCAGCACCGCTCAGAGACCTGACACGTAAAGATGTATCCTGGTCATGGTTAGAACAACACCAGAGAGCATTTGATGGCCTGAAACAGAGAATTGCCAGTCCACCAACTCTCAGAGACTATGATGTTCACAAACCAGTAACTCTTTCTTGTGATGCTTCAAAGTTTGGTCTTGGTACAGTCATTCTTCAAGAGGGTAGGACAGTAGCCTATGCATCCAGAACTCTAACCCAAACTGAAAAGCGGTATGTACCGACATAGAAAGAGCTCTTGGAAATTGTGTTTGCATGTTCGAAGTTCCATAATTATATTTATAGGTTCATAGGTGTGTGCTAGGCTAATGGCCCTGGAGCCTTTACAAGCCTAGCCCATAGGATGACCCTGGCATCATGCCACCTGACCTTAGTCCCCAGTGCCTCTGTCAAGCAGAGTCACCGGAGTGATCCCCGGGGTGAATTTTCTATTTCCCATCCACTCATCACGATTTCTCTTGAAAAGGGCCAGTGAGGTGCTCTGCTTGACATGTATGGGAAGTCTATTCCATAGCATGGGCAGCCCCTGGGTTATGAACCTGTCCCTCCAGCTTATTCTGTTGATTGTGGTAATAAGGTGGAGGTTTCTGGAGTGTGTAGTGTGGAGGGATTGGGATTTCTTTAGATGCAGCATTTCTAACAGAGCTGGGTTAGACATGGCTTTGTAAGTTAAGCAGAGATCATCTCTAAGTAGGCGATATGAGACAGAGAATAGTTGGAGATTTTTGAGTCTGTCCATATAAGACAAGTGTTTAAAGACTAGGATCCTCTTTGTAAGGTACTTTTGCAACCTCTCCAGTTGTTGCAGGTGTCTAGTGAGGTACATGCCAAATGGGGCATTGTATTTGATGATTGGCCTAATGAGGGAAGAGTAGAGGGAGACAATGACCTCTTTCTTCCTGGATCCAAAACCCTTAGTAATGAGATGTGCCACATAGAAGGACTTTCTGACCACAGTGGCAATGTGGTGGTCAAAAGAGAGGTTGCTGTCAACCTGTGTTCCCAGATCTCTTATAACGCCTTCTGTGTTCAGTGGACTACCATCAATGTGGTAATTCATGGGAATGGGGTTTTTCCCAAAGGGGATGATGACACATTTTTTGGCACTGAGCTTAAGGCCATGGTTCTGACACCAGTCTTTGGTCTCAGTTAGGCCTTTCTGAAGGATGTCAACATCACTAGGGGAGTTAATTATGGCACCCAACTTGCAATCGTCTGCGAACTTTGTCAGCTAGAGTCCCTTCATGTTGGCCTGGACTTCAGAGAAGTAGATACCAAACAGGAGAGGACCCAGGACCGAACCTTGTGGGACTCCACTCATTACTGGTCAGCAGTCTGACTTGGAGTCAGCTACTTTCACACTGGGTTCTATTTGTGAGCTAGTTTGCAACCCACCTAGTGATATAGGGGATAATACCTAGCTTAGTGAGTTTTTCTATGATGGTAAACCTATCCAAACTGATACTGACCACCAACCTCTAGTCACTATTTTGAAAAAGTCTCTGTATACAGCTCCTTGCAGATTGCAACACATGATGTTGAAATTGCAAAAGCACAATTTCAATCTTGCCTACACAAAAGGCAAACTTCTTTATCTTGCTGATACATTATCCAGATCGCCCAGAAATACCACTGAACAACATGAAAATGAGAAACTTGATTTTAAAATCAAGGATGTGAGAACATTTTCTTCTACACATCTTAATAGCTTAAAAATCTTACAGCCTCAGATCCATTTCTTCAGAAGCTCAATCGCTTTATCAGTGAAGGATGGCCTTCAAAGCAATCTTGTTTACCAGTAGAAGTGCAACCTTATTTTCCTTACAGAGATGAGATTTTGTCTGACAATGGTGTCATCATGAAAGGTCCAAAAGTGATTGTTCCAAAATCCTTACAACAGGAGTAAGTTACCATTTTGCATTGTGGCCACCCAGGAACTGATTCTACCAAAAGAAGGGTGAGAGGACAAGTACTTTGGCCTTCTATGTCACAGGATATTGAGAGAGTACTTTCATCTTGTTCTGTATGTAATAGTACTAAGCCACATCAACAGAAAGAACCACTTCAGCTAAACCAGATTCCTGAGCTACCTTGGTCAGCAGTAGCCGCAGACATTTTTGAATGGAATGGTCAACATTACTTGGTGTTAGTAGACTCTTATTCAAATTGGTTTGAGATTGACCTACTTCTTAATCTAGCATCCAGTACTGTCATTACTAAGATGAAGCATCATTTTGCAGTTCATGGTAGCCCGCACAAAGTTATTTCTGACAATAATACACAGTTTACAAGCCAGCAGTTCAAAGGATTTGCTGAAGAGTGGGACTTTACTCATGTTACAAGTAGACCTGAGTATCCACAGTCAAATGGTTTGGCAGAAAGTGCAGTTCAAAGTGCAAAACAATTACTAGAGAAGTCAAAATGAGAGAATAGTGATGTTTTCTTGAATCTCTTGAATCTCATAAATGTCCCTCGTGATAAACATCTTGGTTCACCTGTACAGAGACTTCTGTCGAGACAAACCAGAACCACACTACCAATTAGTAGTACATTATTGGTTCCATGTGTCAAGAACAACAGATCAGTGAAAGTCCATATGCTGAAGAAGAGTTTATCCCAGAAGTCCTATTATGGCAAGACCGGCAAACTGCTCAATCCATTATGAGATGGGGAGATAGTGAGGATGCAGATGTCCAAAGGTTTTGATCGGATTGGTGTCATGATAAATGTATATCCAGAGCTGAGATCATATATTGTGGAATCACAAGGAGTGGAATTTAGGCGGAATCAGAAACATCTGGTCCCAGTGTCTGAGCCTGTATTGCAGTATCACACCTGTGAGAGAGACTCTATATCTCAGAGTGAGTTATCCAGTATTCCACTTCCAGAGGATGTTCCAGTAAATATCTCTGTTCCTGAGAAAAATCCCAAAATTCCTGAAGCAAGTTGTTCACCAATGACTGTCCCTGTTGCTAAATCCTGTTCTAATTGCTATATTACTAGATCAGATTGCATTTCCAGACCATGTTTTAGATACATGGCAACTTGGACATGAATGCTGTGTTTATTTCTTATTGTCTGTACAATTCCATGTTTCTTTACAAATGTCATTTTATTGTGGGCAATTCATTAAAGAGGGAGAATGTAGATCAATAGGTATGTACACCTTTAAGAACCTTTCTAGGGGCTTGCACAAGTGTATAAATACTGAGCATGTGCGAGCCTGACTGCCATTTTGTAGTAAGCTGTTGAGATGTAAGCATGTATGTCTGTGTAGCCTGTCAGCTAATCAGTTTGTTCATATTTTGTGCTGCTGCTATCCATCATGATGTGTTTCTGTGTAATAAAACATATAAACAAACTACCCTTCCTCTTCATCTTCAATGGTAAACCAAGGAAGCAGCAGATGGTAAACAACATTAGACCAAAATGGATCCCTGGGGCACCTCTGAACTAATACTCTTTGAATCAGAAGTAGTATTACCTATATTAACTCAACACTTTTTCTCCAATACATTCCACCTATCAACATACCTAGTAACTTTATTCTCAATCAGTGGTCTCAAGAATCTCTCTGTGGGGAACTGGGTCAAATATTTTGCCAGTTTGTTTGGGAAACAATGCAGTCCCATGTCCATTGTTTCCCAAACAAACTGGTAGAAATTAAATACGTTTGTTTGATAAGAACAATATACAGTGAAGCCATGCTGGAACATATATATCTATACTAGATATTGTATCAGATAAAAATTCCTTTAGTAACCTTTTGATGCACTTTCCAAGAATGCAAGTTAGACCTATTGGTCTGAAGTTTTCTGCAGAAGTCACATCACCCCCCCCCCCCTTAGGAACTGGTAGAGCAATGCCATCCTTTCAGATATCTGGAACAAAAAACAGACCATACAGTTAGCACAGAGGAGTAAGGCAATAAGCTGTATGTAACCCTGTAGTCAAGGGTTTGAGTCCCTCAGCATCTATTTGCCTACTGTGCAAGTCTAAGAAAGTCAGTGACACAGTGCTCCTAGGTTGCCTGTGGAAAGGGACAATTTTGTCCAGTGTGCTTACCTGGTTAATTTAAAACAAAAGTCAACTGAATGGCAAAGGATACAAGATGGTTATGTTTATGCAAGATAATGACAAAGATGAAGCAAAAGCAAAGAATGAAACTCTACTCTCCTTCTGAAGGAAGTGACACACACATGGGGAAACGAAGAGGATTTCTCAAAGTATACAAAATGAGGTATATAACAACTTGAATGTGAAAGTATAAAGAGTATAGCATATAAAAGTTAGATGGACATGATGTTTTACCAAGAGTGAAATGTGAATGCAGCTCTTCACTGAAAGTGAACTTTTTAAAAGAAAACTAATATATGCATTATCTGTGATAAGAAAACAAATGATTAAAGAAAATAGAATACATGAGATTAACACATTAATGCATTATAAAATTTAACTATACACTAAGATTAATCACATTAGTGAAACAACAAATATAATTCTCCACATAAAACCCTGCACAGCACTATAGCTGGGTATTAGCTACTCACTGGTGTATGTGCTTTCCAATTTTTTTAACCACAGCAAAAAGAAACTGTAATTTCAAAACCAGCATCACTAATAATAATTCTTTTAAGGCAACCGCTGTGATCTTTTTGCTTGTAATGTGTATATGACTCACTGTGTGCAAGGGTGAAGCACAGATCTCCATTTTTATCAGTTTTCTGACTGAAAACAAAAGAATGCAGAGGAGGAAAGAAAGTGAAACATAGAATCAGCTAGTTTCACTCTGAGCAGAAGCTCCAGCAAGGAAATGAGGAGGGGTTTACTTTCCTATAATTCAGATGAAACAAAACAGCAAACCTAGCAATGGCTGGCAGTAAATGGTTTCACTGGTGCATGAGCAAGCAGTACCAGTAAGGAGAGCGATTTATTGCTGCCAGTAGTGCTGGTAATACTAGGGGGTATTTATGTTTTAGGAAACCAAAAGGACACTGCTAAACCCAATAGCTAATAATAAATATAAGCAATAGTATCAGGACAGGCAAACATAGAACAGAATGTTATGCATGTGGGCTGACAAAAGGACAAATAACGCAGCAGAGATTTGGGGCAAATAGTGATAGTAAATGGTGGAGAAGGTCACAACTTCAGCTGTCAAGTTTACATCCTAAAGGCCTTCAGTAAGCCTCACCGTCATAACTGCATGCTAATATTTCTACTTCTTATTATGTGCGCGTGCACATAAAAATATTATACATACAGACATGCAATGTCTGTGTGTATGCTTATGTGTATACACATATGTCGGTATATAAAAAATACAGCCAGAACAAACCACTGAAACCAGTTGAAAAAAAAACTGTGGCAGGCAAAAATCAAAGAAACCCCAAATATATCTAAAAATGAAACCACCAAGAATAACCAAAAAAGGAACTTAATCAACCACCAAACACCAATAATGTAAAAAGAAAAAAAAAGAAATAAAGCCATTGAAAGCATACACAGTAGAAACCATTGATACTTACATTCAGACCAGTAAACTTTAATGTACACCACTGATCACCACCATAAATCAGAAAGCTTCCCCCTCTCCTCTGCAACCTCTTCATAGGCCACAAGTGCAGCAACAGGCCACATAATGCCTTATACTGAAAAGCAAAACAAGAAAACTGCTACATAGGGGAGGGACAGGGGACTTCTCCCTCACATCCATCCAACTTATATGCACTAACTCCAAGATCACACAACAGCTGCATATTCAAATATACCTCAGCTTGACTGAAGTACTGGCTGATAAAATCAGTGGCATAATGGTTAAGGTGTTTACCTCAGGAACACAAAGTACAGTGTTTGATTCTTATCTTTGAGCAGAAATATGCTAGGCATAAAATGGCCTGCAAGGACAGCTAGTCTAGTACTTGTGTGGGTACACTTAATACATTGGTTAAGGTGCTTACCTCCCACACCAGAGGTACTGGGTTTGGTTCTCATAAAGGGAATTTTGCTAGGCATAAAATGGCTTACAAAGACAATTGGCATAATATTTAACTTTGCAACTATACAACACAGAGTACACTAAGCTGATAAAATTTATTTTTTACAAATAGAATGATTTACATATTTAGATATAGCTGCATGAAAATGATTTTTAAATACAGTTAATGACTGGCTTCTTTCACCTGTAAGAAGAAATTCATTCCCTCATCTTGTATGGCATTTCATAATACACCTGGCACTCTTTTTTGTAAAATCTATTATTTATATTTATTTTTAGTATTAGATTCCATAAACTTGTGTCACCTCCCCCAGTGATGGGGTCCAAGCACAGATTTCAAATACTACTATATAAGACATTGCCTTACATAACAGGCAGAGGTCATCTCTAAGAGGCAATATATAATGTTAATTGCTGAAGTCATTTAAATGGTTCAGATTTTCCAACCCAATAATTTTTCTTCTAAAGAACAGTACCTTTACAAACTCTTTCATGGCTTCTTTTAAAGTCTATGAAATGCTGCATCACATTCAGCAAGGTGTTGGATCAGTGAGTCTGAACACGGTACATATAACATGCCCTATAAATTAGATGGACTACAGGCAAAACATGTAACAGTGGTAATGCAAACGATGAAATATGTTAATGTTTAAATCATCATCATCATCAACCCCCTTTTTCCTATTATTCTACATGGGGTCAGGGTGTTGTGTTAATGTTTAAATGATCAGTGGTAATGACTGACATTGTGAGATGATCTGGAAGAAGCAGCTTATAAGGTATGCTAACATAGATAAACAGACAGAGATACATAGGGCAGGAAAGGGAGCTAGCAGAAATAAAGAAGAAATGCCTGGAAAGCAAAGGTTTAGAAGCAACACCAGACAGAATAAAGCTCATCTGCAATACTTCAGAAGACTAAAGCTAATCGTGAAACCTGCCCTGACATCTAAGAATAAAGTCCAAGCTATAAATCAAGCTGCTCTTCCTGTTCTAACTGACAGCTTTGGTGTTAAAGTACTGAATCAATTGGACACGGAAATAAGAAAAATGCTTCACGTCTATCAAACGATACATAAAAAACAGTGTATACCAAGATTAGATATCCCTTGTTCTAAAGGAGGTATTGGCCTCCTCAAAACTGATTACTTGTTTACAGTGTTGGCCAAAATTAATAGAAATCTGTGTTTTTATTGTTTTTATTTTTGTTTTTATTGTTGTTTTGCCATATAACTCAATATGAGTATATAAAATGACAAAATATAATTCATGTTATATGAGAAAATGTTCTAATACAATGTTCTAATATTTTGTGAATGAAACTTACCATTATCAAGCATTTAACTTGTTGAGGCATAGAAAAAACAAGTTCACAGCAATGTTCAGTCTTAGAAGCATTGCACGCCCAAGCTGAAATTAGTTCTTCAGTCAGTTGCTTCTTGTTTGTTATGGTCTTTTTCTTCATTTCTGACTTCAGAATAGCCCACAAGTTCTCTATTGGATTCATATCCGGGCTGTTACCTGGCCATGGTAACATTTTAATACCATGGTCCTGAAGGAAACTTGTCACTTGTTGACATTTGTGACATGGGGCACCATCATGCATGAATATAAAGTCCCATGTCCCAGTAAATCCCTTATTCTTTGCCCAGTCACACAGCTGAGGGAGAAGACGTTGCTGAAGTACAGTTGTGTACTGTTCCTGCTTCATGTTTCCCTGCATAATGTAGAGCCGACCTGTTCCAAAGACTCTCATAACGCTCCACACCATCACTTGAGTGGGGTGCTTGATCCCCTGAATGATACAATCGTCCCTCATCTCCTCTCCAGACTGTTGTCTGACACTGTGTTATGCACATGTCACTGAAAACAACCTGTTCCCGATCTTCTTCTGACCAGTTTTGAAACTCTTTTGCTCAGTGCAGTCTTTTGCCTTCATTTGATTGGACATCTTCTGTTTCTTTAGAGGTCTGCAAGCTTGAAGTGCAGTATTAAGAAGTCTCTGTTGAACAGTTCTGGTACTCACTGTAACACCCTGTTGTTCCAGCATCCCCTGCAGCCGTCTGCTGGATGCCTTGCAATTCTTACAATATTCTCTGATCAGATATAAATCATTCCGAGGAGTGATGGACCTTCTGCAACTACATCTGCCAGAAAATCTGAGCAGCAACCCTTCACCAGTATTCAGTTTCTTCTGGACTTGGTTGACAGATGGCTGACTTACTCTGACCTTCTTGGCAATTTCTGATCTAGGAATACCTGCTTTGAGCAGAATCTCAACTTTCGCACTCTTCTGTGGCATTAAGTCAGCCAATTTACCTGTTTTTAAGACTATGGAGCCGCATCATTATGATGTCATTTCTCTTTAGGGAGGTAGATAAGTGACATGTAGTAATGTCATGCTAAACAGCTTTTTCATAAAGAATTAGCAAGCTGAAAAGATTTTATGAATTTCTGAGAAAGCCAGACTGAAAATCACTAAATAAATTAAGAAATGTCCATTATTTGTTGATATTTCTTTAATTTGGCCAGCACAGTAGATCTGCAGCTGGGGACCACATAAATATACAAACATAGCGAAAGTTTTAAAGCATAAGGAGATGATGTCTAAGATCACATCTTTGATTTGTTTAGCAGAAGCATTTTCGAATAAAGCAAGAATGGAAATCAAACCAGAAGGAGACAAAAAACAGAGAAGTGAAAGTACCAAAACCAACAAGAAGAATACAAGGAAGATGATCAGAAGAGAGAGAAACATTGGAAAGTGCACAAATATGGTGGCAAGTATAGAGAGCTTCCGGTGCAACCTCATGTTGATCAAGACTGGACGAATAAATGGTTAAGGAGATGTAAATTGAAATCAAAAGATGAACGGATAATAATGGTGACTCAGGATAGTAGACACCATACATGTTGGTTTACAAAATTCATTCAAAAAGTGGGAGAAACAGACAATTACAGGTTCTGTAAACATCTAATTTCTGAGTGCGATACACTCATAGCTGTATACTAAAAGGCACAATAAGATGATAAGACTGCTGTGTGGCGATTGTACAAACACTGCAGTACAGACGTAGCTGAAAAGTACTGGAAACATGAACCACAAAGCATTATAGATATTGATGAAATGTATATGAAATATGACCACCCACTGCTATTGGTTTTCTTCAGTTAGACCATCCTTACAAGATATTTACAAAGGTACTCCCTTTATTTAAATGTATTACAGCAGTAACACCAATGCTTTAATGTAAAACTGATAAAAACAAAGTTAATAACAAAGTTGTAAAGAAATTGGACCAGTTTTAATCCTAAATACTGCCAACAGTTCAAAAAATAGATGCAAGAAATCCAGATCTAGTAGTCCATGAAAAAAAGACTAACATGGTATTGGTGATTGAAACTGCTACACCTAGTAATTATGTTGTCTTATATACAGAGGGACACAAGTCAGAAAATACCTGGAATTTCAAGCAGAAATGAGAGGAATACAGAAGAAAGATATCCAGACAGTTCCTGTCATGGTATTAGAAATACAAAATATTTGGAGAAATTAACTGATAGTAGCAATTCATTGTTCATTGCTGGGTGTGATATACTCATGGCTGAGGGTCTGTATAGAGAATGATGAAGTTTTTATCACAAGGGATTACCCATTACCAACAGTTCCAAAAATAGTTGCAAGAAAAACAACTATAGCAGTCCTAGAGACAAAGACAAAAGTAGCACTCATCATTGAAATTGTTCCACCTGTCGTTTTATGTACTGAGTGACACACAGTCTTAAAATACCAGGATATCCAAGCAGCACTGACAGTAATGTTGAGGAAAGATACCCAGACAGTTCCGGTAGTAGTAGAAGTAGTAGAGAAATGGACTTATAAAGAATTTACGATTGTACTTTAATATGCTACTAATACACATTGCATTGCATACAAACTGCATAAGAGAGCAGTTCCGGGCACAATGTAGGTAGTGAGAACAGCATGCTTGCCTGACATCAAAGACTGAATCAGTATTGATTTCATGAACTTTGTTTATCCCCTGACTTATGAATGGGGTCCAGTCCCATCAACGTATGAAAAAAGCCCAAGTATTTGGAGAAATTAAACAGATAGAAAATCAGTTCTAGCAATTTAGTGCTAGGTGAAGCATTTTTTTTACATTTATTGTTATAATCTGCAAAGGCAAAAGGTAAAAGGTTAGAGTAAAAGTAAACAGCGACATTAACAGTTCCAGCAAAGGAATACTGATGACAGTTGAGACTTAGCAGCACTAAAGGTTATAAGGTCATCATTGCTAAAGATCAGCTCTCATTGCCAGTTTCCATAGTCATGTCAATTAATGTAAAAGAGTAGACAGTTCTGGAAATAATGTACAATAAACAATGTGTGGGAAATGCTCATGAATGGAGGCAGACTACAAAGATAAAGCATTGACAAAGTGACATGAGCAAAGTAAATGTGAATACAGATTAAGTTAAGAAAAGTAATCCAACCAGAGGTAGTCACACAATGGCAGGCAAACCATGCACTGGCAAGCATGGACAACTCAAAGGTTGGCAAATATAGGGAAATAGTCACAGCAAAGAGAAAAGGGGAGTTTTGTTAAAAGCAGACAGTACTGGATCTTTAGACACTGGACAAGTTAGCTGCCTGAGAACATCAATATAAGCAGACAAAGCTGGCAAAGATGAACAAAGCTCTCCATTCAGAGCATACACAACAAGGTAATTGAGACAAACAAAATATAAGGACATGGTAGTTCTAACACTGACAATCAATCAGTGCTGGCAAAAAAAAAGTGCAAGCCAACTCCTGGACAGTAGATAATAGTGACCAGTTAATATACAGACATGTGGTAACAGGACGTAACTGCAACGACGGATACAAGCATATGGTACATTGAACATATTCAAAATCATGAGTGTTCACAGTGATCAAAATTTCAAGATATTTTTGCCACAAAAGATAAATGACTAGTTATGAAATAAAGACAAACTTTTTTGTATCATTTGAAAAAGAAATTATTTATTACTCTACTTTTGCCATTTTTTAAAATCAGAGGTGTAGCTAGCTTTTCTGGTGCCAGGTGTTGTCCCCTAAGTTCTGGAACAAAAAAGACCCTCTCCTCAAATGTAAGGAGCAAAAAAAAATGCCTCTTCTCCAGGCAGCCAGGTGTTACAGTCCATGAAGTGCTAAATGAAGCCACAGGGTGAAGACAAACTCTTCTTTCCTTTTAAACTGTGGCAACTGCTTGCAACATTTCTAGCAAGCAGCTGCTACAGTCCACAAACTGAGTGCTAAAGCACTCCATTTCTGATGCCCTGGAACTGAACTTACTGAATTTTTTTTTTCCGTGTCAGAGGAAGGCTGTGGTTGCTGCAGTGGCTATAATGGAGGAGACCTGGTCTGTATCAGCTTTGGCCTTGATATGTAACCTCTTTGTCAAAGTTGAACTGTCACTTGCATTCTGTCTCTCTTGTAATAGTGCTACTGCAGTTTGCTTACTGTCTAGCAATAGCAGCGAAAAAGAAGTAGGTACTTTTGATTTGTAAATATGACCCATCAGTAACTAAGCTGAAGATAAGCTTATAGAATGCAATCGTCTGTTTCTGTATTTGAAATGGATAAGCAGCAATGTTAAGATTTAGAATAATCAAATTTAGTAAGAATATTCTTCGGTCTCTGCACCACGCATTCCACTTGCCCATTCCACTGTGGATATCAAGGGCTTGAATTCCAACTGCTTTGAGAAGCAATGAAACTCTTGCCTCACAATTTGTAGGCAACCATCTGATGTTACTTCAGGAATGCCATGCCTTGAAAAAATGTATTTAGCTACAGTAACAACAGACTCTCTTGTTGTGTCATGTACACGGCCGGCCTTAGGCATAGGTGAACTAGGCGACCGCCTAGGGCGCCGTGCAGGCCGGCCTCAAAAGGGCGCAATTCACGGATCGGAGTTCTGTGTTGTGACAAGTGCAACACCTACCTGGAAAAGCCGAACAGACAACAACGTTTTTTATTTCTCACCGCCGCTGCCCTAAAGACTACAATTGCGCCCTCCCCAGCATCAGAGGGCGCAATTTACAGAGCGGAGTTCTGTTGTGAGGACCCCTAACCTGGAAGCTGAACAGACAACAACGTTTCTTTTCTTTTTTTTTTTTTATTTCACCGCCGCTGCCCTAAAGACTACAATTGCGGCCTCCCCAGCATTGAAACAAACCGTTTTCTACAAGTGTAGCATTCTGATGCTGGGAGGCGCAATCTTTAAAAAGAAACATTGTCAGTTCTGCTTTCAGGTGGGGTCCTCTAACAGAACTCCGGCTCTGCGCTAATTACAGAGCGGAGTTCTGTTGTAAATTTTGAGGACCCCTAACCTGGAAAAGCAGAACAGACAACAACGTCCGCTTTTTTTTTTAAATTTCACCACTGCTGCCCTAAAGACTACAATGCGCCCTCCCCAGCATCAGCCTGCTACACTTGTAGAAAACGCTTTGTTTCAATTACAGGAGTGCAGTTGGTCCACCACTTTGAGTTGAGGGGTCACCATTCTACTGACACCATTGTAAACATTCTAGCCATGCAAATCAAGTTATTCTCCCTCAAATATTTTGCATTGAGTGGTGAAAGGCGCCCTGCCTTACAGTCGTTACAGAGGTTTTAGTGCACAACAAGAAGCATCATTCAGTGTAATTATAACAAGTGGCACCCTCGTATCTGGATCTACCCATATACCCAGGTCCTTAAATGAATCTACAGTTTCAATCATGTTATACTGTGTTAAATATTCACCCTTCAATCTTATGTCTCCCAAAACTCATATACTTAGTATTTTATGTGTTTAGCAGCATATTGTTCCCCTGTACCCAAATGTCAATTTAGTTAAGTTAATTTGCAGACATGCCCTATCTGTAACAAATGTAATCATTTTGCCCCATTTTTCAAGTCATCAACATGCAGACTGTAGAATATCACAGATGAAAAAGATAGATCTGACAGATTCAATCTAAACAAGCATGGGTCTAGGACAGAGTCCTGTGGGACACCCTGACTGTAACCTAGCATTTTACCTGCCCAATTGCTGTATGATATTTGCCATTTCCTATAGTAAGCCATGCAGCTAGCCAGCTTGTCAATATTACATCAATACATAGTTGTTCTAATGCATTGATCAGTGTCTTCTATATAACCCTATCAAGGACTGAAGTTTATGTCTATATAAATTGCATCAGCTCAAAATGTTTTATTATGGCTCTTATTATATTATTATTGGACATCATGTTACAGGTGGTTATGGAACTGTTTTCAACATATACATATTGATATATGATTTCAAGTCAGAGCTTTTCCAGTAATGTATCCAAAATAACCTCCTCCATTATTTTTTCCATAACAAGAACGTAAACTTATGGGTGTATATGATACAAGGTTTGTCCTAGTCCCTTTTCCTATAAGGATGGGTTTAACAAGTGCATGGTATTTCTGCAGCCTTTCCAGTTGTTGTAGATGTCTTGTGAGGTACATACCAAAAGGGGCGTTGTACTCTATAATGGGTCTAATGAGTGATGAGTAGATGGGGAACAATGACCTCTTTTTTTCTGGATGAGAAACCTTTTGTGATGAGGTGTGCCACAGAGAAGGAATTCCTGACTACTGTGGTGATGTGATTATCAAAGGAGCGATTACTGTCCATCTGTGTCCCAAGGTCTCTTATCACACTTTCGGTGTTAAGTATACTACTGCCTATGTTGTAGTTCATGGGTACAGAGTTTTTGCCAAAGGGGATGACAATGCACTTTTTGGCATTGAGCTTGAGGCCATGGCTTTGACACCAGGCATCTGTCTCAGTGAGGCCCTTTTGTAGGATGTTACATCGTTAGGAGTTTCGATTATGGCTCCTAGTTTGCAGTCATCTGTGAACTTCATTAGCCAAAGACCTTCTGTGTTAGCCTGTACTTCAGAGAAGTAGATACCAAACAGGAGAGGACCCAGGACTGAACCCTGTGGTACTCCACTTGTCACTGGTCTGAAGTCGGATTTGGAGTCTGCTACTTTCACAGTGTGGGTTCTGTCAGTGAGCCAGTTGGCAACCCATCTTGTGACATAGGGATTTATACCTAGTTTAGTGAGTTTATCTATAATTCCAGAGTGGGGGATGGTGTCGAAAGCCTTGGCAAGATCTAGATAGGCTGTGTGAACCACCTTACCCTTGTCTACAGCTTTGGTGACTGTTTCAAAGAAGTCTATCAGGTTTAGGAGACATGATCTGCCTTTTACAAACCCAAACTGGGTGGGATCCAGAGTTTGGAGATTACCAATGTCTTTGTTTATAAGTTCCATGATGATATGTTCCATGGGCTTGCAGACCAGGCTCATTAGGCTAATGGGGCGGTAGTTCCCAGGGTCCGTGGTGGCACCCCCCTTGTGGAGTGGGATAACCATTGCTGTGCACCATTCAGCAGGCACAAAGCCTGAGGTGAGGCTATGATTGCACATGGTACTTAGGTGGGGTGCCAGTTCGTTCTGTAGTCCGTGTAGAACGCAGCCTGGGATGTTGTCTGGTCCCATGGATGCTGTGTTCTTGGCTTTGGAGAGTGTGGTTTTTACCTGTGCAGCCATGACTACAGGAACTTTGCATTCTTCCTGTATAGAGATGGGCTCTTTAGGGGGTGAGGGGGGGGGGTAAAGTTAGCACTGAACCTATCTGCCAGGATGTTGGAAATATCAGTTGGGTCTGTATATTTAGTGCCATTGTGCTGTAACTCAGAGCAGATCTGAGTGTTGCCATTGAGATTCTTGACATAGCTATAGAATGCTTTGTGGTTGTCTTTAGAATCAGTGGCGATTTTGTTTTCATAACTAGCTTTGGAGGATTTTATCAGGGATTGCAGCTTCTTACTGAGGCTGACCAGGGAGCTCCTCCACTCATGGGATTTTACTCTCTTTTGCAAGAGTTTCTTCCTTCTGTTGTACAGTTTGTTTATGGCAGGGGACCACCAGATTGGCTTCCTTTTTTTGGAGGATAGCGTCTTGGTTCTGTTTGGGATAGCATGATCCATGCACTCATGTAAGTGCTTATAAAGTGCAATTGTGTAGGATTCAGTAGTCGTAACTACATTGTCCATCTGCATGGGTGTCATGAAGTTCACCACTTCTGTCTTAAGAAGCATGAAGTTGGCTTTGGAGACATTTTTTACCATGGTTTCCTTAATGGGGGGTGGAGGCAGGATGTGGATATCTTGGGTAATTAGCTTATGGTCGGATCGGACCAATGAGCCGTTGACTTCAGGTGTGGTACACCGGTCACTCATATTGGTAATGACTAGATCTAGGATATTGTTGCCCCTGGTGGGGTTGTGGATAAGCTGATCCAGGGCATTGGAGTTTATGAATTCCAGTAAGCGTTGAGCGAAGGAGTTGGTATATGAGTAGTTTTCCCAGTTAATGGTGGGGTAGTTGAAATCGCCCATTATTAGGGTGTTTGGTTGAACCCTAATATTTTCCAGTACATCAAGAAAAGAGGAGTGGGAATCCTGGGGCATGGTGGGTGATCTGTAGCAAGTTATAATTTGGATTGCAGTTTTGCCCAGAGTTAGTTGCACTTGGATAACCTTGGCTGCATTATGCTGAGCAACTAGCCTGGAGGTGAGTGCAAATGGTCAAACAAATCAACCCCACAAAAAGTCAAATGTAAGTACTTTTTGCAAGGGGGTCAAGCTCCTCTGTACCCCTAACCATGTTGATGGCTTGTACCCTTACACCCTGAACTTATATATGACAACTCCATGGTTGCACAAACATGAAGAAGGGAGAAATCTCCAAACCAAGCAGTCACTGCAGGCACACATTTGGAAACCACAGCAGCAGTGATTTCCTATAGAAAACTATGGTTCAGAGAGTTCATGTTTAGCAAGTGGCTATCTGTGTTTGTCCTATTTTGTTTCAATATCTGTAATCACTGTAGAAGCAAATAGAACATATGCATGGTAACTGGTGAGATAACCAAATAATGGAACACTGGAATGGCTGAGGAGGGGGCTGCTGCTGGGGGTTGCTGCAGGAGGGGCTGCTATGGGGTGGTGGTCTAGTACCCTTCCTAGAACCCTATTTGACCATGATCTGGCTCTTGTATTTAAAGTAGAAAATACGTATGCAAAGGTAGCTGCAGTATAACTACATTACAAGGTATCTTTTTCTTCCTATGCATTTAAATAATTTAAGGAAATGACTGGAGTGGCTTTATTGGGGAATGACCCAGTGGGCGTGGCTCAAATAGGGGTGTTTCATGAGTGTGGTATGGGTGGAGCTTAAGGGGGCACCTGAGCACTACTTTGCCTAGGGCGCCATTTCGGCTAAGGCCGGCCCTGGTCATGTAACTATACTCTCACTAGCAATTCTAAGGTAACAGTCAATAATACATAAAATAAAATGTGACTCCTTTCACTGAAGTCAACTCTTATTTTTAGGCATGGTAATCAAGAACTATAATGGCACATTAACTTTTATTTTTTTATTTTGATTCCTGAACATGCTACAGGTGTCACAGTTTTGCACCACTCAAACACTTTGTATCAATACAAAGTATAATAAGTACTTCTAAGTACTTCAGTCATGAGAATCAGAACTATCTTCTTCACTGTTCATGCTTAAGTATGCTTTACGTAGTTCAATTAGCACACTTTCTTCTTAGTTCAATTAGTATATTCTTGTTGGGTATGGATGAGGACTTTCTCTTTTATGACTAACTTCTCCTAAAATAGAGTCCCCCATAATGGCAGGGAAAGTAGCATTTAATGAGTGGATGCAATGGCTTCACATTCTATGGCCACCCTGTCATGATAATAAAACAACAGCATGTGATGATCTAAGTTATCCCTGGTATAAGCCCCTAACTCCTGTAAGTCTCCACAACATACTGGCAGATGGAAAACTATCCCTTAAACTTTCAGATTTTATTTATTTATTTTATTTTTTTATTAAGCCAATTGTCCTTGCATTATGCAGAGTTGCCCAAATCAAGGCATTAGATATGTGCATTAGCCTACCAGATTTCCATTGAACTTGAAGCCATATTTCTGCAGACACAGCAGCATCACTTGAAGGCGTTCCAGATCTTTTATTTTTGAAGATGCCTTGGAGAGGTTTATGGGATAACTCCACACTAGTTCTGTTACCACAAACCTATCTGTCCACCCATAACCCATTATCCAATTTTTTGCACTTGGGGCCAGGGTGTCAGATCAACAGTGGCAATTGTCTACAGCCGATATTCACAATGCTAGGTAACTAGCCTTAATGCAGTTGTTCTTCCATGCCATGCACATGCCCTCACACCTACAGAAAAAGTACACTGTCCAGTCTACCTACTCCAAGTCTTTGGAATGTGGAAGGAAACTCCACCTAGAAGACACCCAGCTGAGATTCAAACTGGAGATCCTCTTGCTGTGAGGTCACAATGCTACACACTACACCACAGTGCCAGAAATGGAATTTTTGGCAACCAGACTACGGTAAGCACCTTTTTATCTATCTGTGTGCAACATATGTTAATATCTGCTAATGTTCTAGACACATAAGCTATCAATCTGCCCTCTTTGAAAAGCACACTACCCAGACCTGTCTGACTGGTACTTTTTCTTTCATCTCACAATTATTTCCTTCAGGGATCACTTCTTTTACCCTTTTCCAGGAAGTGTGGTCTCTCACGCACAGTTTGATTTGATCCAACAACCTCTGCTCCAAGGATGCTAGCATTACAGGGGTATGCCACATGCCTGTAGAATAGGAGCTTGCATCGTGTATAATATAGAATTCAATGCTGTAGTAACCAAATGTTTCAGCATCTCAGAGATACCATCTTGTTCCATTTACTAAAACCATGCTAAATCATGTGTGGTACTAATGTGAACATACTTGGAAAATGACTGTCCTGGCGTAAGAAACTCTTAAGAGCTAATCTGTCATAAAACCTTTGCATGTTTACAATTGCTGTCACATCATCATCATCATCATGATTTGGTTTTAGCCCTTCTGCAGATAAATAAATTATACGTTGATAAAGAAATTATTCCCATTGTTGTGCCAAGGCTGGTGTTAGGCTAAAGAAAGTTGATTTTAAAAAAGCGTTATGTAATTCTTCCTACTGGCAACACATTTGGTCTGCAAACAGTTTGTTTCTGAATGGCTGTGGAAGCAAAACCTTTTTCTTTTTTGGCATATACAAGGACATGCAAGGATATGAAATGTCTTTGAGTACAATTTTCCAAAGTTCTTGCATCTCATGTGCTAGCTGGTCATAACATAATGAAAGTCCACTTCAAAGAAGAGGCTGACTAGAACTGCAAAAAAGCAGACATTAAGTTCTGTAGATATTAATAAAAGAACAAAAGTACTATTTTTTTTGTCTCAGGGTGTTTGCCGATCCATTTATCTTTTTATGTGTTTCTTCACTGAGGCAACATTATTAGTTAATTTGTGAGAAAGCAGATACTGTGGGCAAGAGACACTGGCAGACACTGTGATTCACAGACAGCAATAGTTGTGCAATAGGGGCATGAGGTACTAGGTCTAATACTCATTTCTGTAAGTGGCATGTGTGCACTCTGACCTTGGCGGTGGATGTTGAAAGCTCATAACCAGGTGCCAGCTGGGATCCTTTCTTTATACTCATGAAACAGGGTATACCTCAGTGGTAGAGCATTTGACTGCAGATTAAGAAGTCCCTGGTTCAAATACAAATGCCCCAGCAAAGTGGCTTTGGAGTTAGGGGTTGGTATTATGGATAAGGTGTTCACCTCACAAGCACAATGTACAGCATTTGATTCTCACTTTTGAAAAGGAAAACTGGCTAGGCTCAAAATGCCCCATAAGGGCAGTTAGCCTTAGCCTTACAAATAAACCTGTCTGGCGGCAGTGTGTGCCACCATTACTTACATTTTTTGTTTGACACTGGTGGGATTCCAACCCCATCTGAACCAACAGTTACAATGCTATCAGTGACCCTGTTAATCATGACACCCATGTACCACTGAATGCCGAAAATAATACTATTCCGATTAGTTTCTTCTTTTTCTTTTCCCAGTTAGGAGTCGCTACAGTGGCTCACCTGTCCGCTCATGACTGGCAGTGGAGTTTTACAGTGTCGAGTTGCCAGCCCAGTGCCCAACCTTCCACAGAAGGCACACACACGCACTCACACACAAACACACAAACACACACACACGCACTCACACCTAGGGCCAATTTAGAGTGTCCAATCCACCTACAGCATGTCTTTGGGATGTGGAAGGAAACCGGAGTACCCAGAGGAAACCCACATGACCACAGGGAGGACATGCAGACTCTGCACAGAAGGCACCCGAGCCAAGGATCGAACCGGAGAACCTCTTGCTATGAGGCAACAACGCTAACCGCAGCACCATCGTGGCCACCCTACTATTCAGATTAGTTTCTACTATTAAATATAGCTCACAACTCTGTATGAAAAATACAGCACTGCAATACATCATACTAAATTATTATCAATCATAATAGATCAGAACCTCAAGTTTTATAAGGACATAGACACTTTAAGATACAAAAACAAACCAAATACTTTGAGTTCTGTATAAATCCAAATAATATCTAATACAATAAAAAGAGCTAAATATAACTCATTCCTTGTTACTATCCAGCATACTATATTCATCTTCAGTTATAACCAACATCCAGAAAAAAACTTCATAAACTTGAATAAATTTAAAATCGCCAAGTATGTCATCAGCATCAAATATAAAGCCCATACCACACTACCAAAACCCACACATAGAAACACAAAGCACACACCCACATTCATGGAGGCTCTCAATAAACATCTGTCCAAGCAACAGAGACCTCCCAAGCTGAAATGCAGGCAACCACCAGCCCCCAACACTATCCAAATGACATATAGCCCACAAAATCAGCGTGCCACTCAACCTTAGCCCATAAGTCAAAACAACGTACCCAACACACTAGTCATAGGTGACTCTATAGTCAGGCACACTGATGTCCCACTCACCAGGCTAAACAAGGAGAAAGTTACTGTCAGCTGCCTGTTGGGTGCCAGGATTTGCCACATAACACATGCACTCAGGTCACTCCTCAACAAGTACAAATACATCTCTGTCATTGTCCATGTTGGTGTAAATGACCTGAGGCACACCTCCCTGGACTACATGAAACGAGACATGAAGGAGCTCTTGGATCTTGTAGCCCAGGCAGGTATGGCCCTAGCCCTGAGTAGCATCCTGCCATTGCCCAGAATGATACCACAGTACAAGGACAAAATGATTGACTTCAACAATTGGCTAAGCTTCTGGTGTCATTCTAAGTGGATCCAGTATCTGTCTGGGACGACATGGTCGACAAACCACGATGCTTTGCCAGAGATGGCCTGCACCTGTCGCCCCTGGGATTCCGGATACTGGCTAAGGCTCTTGCCACCTCTATAGTGCCATTTTTAGGCAAGGTTCAAATGCCAAATTCACCACTATAACAGGTACAAGCAAGCAAACTCTGAGGGTAATGCTACTCAATGCTAGAAGTCTAAACCTCAAAATGCACTCACTGGAGGCACTCCTTAAAATGGAGAACACTGACATCTGTGCAGTGACAGAGACCTGGTACAAGGCTCAAGAGAGCACCCCTGCATTACCAGGCTATAACTCATACCACACCTTTCGGCCACCTAACCTGGACCCAAACACTAAAGGCGGAGGCATGTCCATATTCATTAAGGATATCCACACCTCCAGGCTAATTGCTCAACATAATGCATCCAAAAATTATCCAAGTGCAACTAACACTGGGCAGGACTGCAATCCAGGTTGTAGCTTGTTAAAGATCCCCCACCATGCCCCAAGATTCCCACTCTTCATTTCTTAAGATACTGGAAAATATTAAGGTACAACCCAATATCTTAATTATGGGCTATTTCAACTACCCCACCATCAAGTGGGAAAACTACTCATGTACCAACTCATTTGCTCAATGTTTTCTTGAATTCATAAATTCCAACTCCTTGGATAAGCTTGTCTACACCCCCGCCAGGTGTAGCAATATCCTGGACCTGGTCACTACCAATATGGGTAACGGGTGTTCCACGCCAAAGGTCAACTCCTCGCTGGTCAGATCCGACCACAAGCTAATCACCCATCTCCTATATCCCATCATCCATATCCCATCTCCACCCCTCCCCATTAAGGAAACCACCATCAAAAACTACTCCAAAGCCAACTTCATGCTTCTTAAGACAGAAGTGGCAAACTTCATGACACCCATGCAGACGGAAAGTAGAGGTACGACTGTTGAATCTTACACAGATGCACTGTATAAGCACATACAAGAGTGCATGGATCGTGCCATCCCCAACAGAACCAAGACACTATTCTTCAAAAAAAGGAAGCCAATCTGGTGGGCCCCTGCTACAAAAAAACTCTGTTGCAAAAAAGAGTAAAATCCCAAGATTGGAGGAACTTCATGGTCAGCCTCAGCAAGAAGCTGAGATTCCTCATAAAATCCTCCAAAGCCAGTTATGAAAATAAAATCACCACTGATTTCAAAGACAACCACAAAGCATTCTACAGCTATGTCAAGAATCTCAATGGCAACACTCAGATCTGCTTTGAGCTACAACACAATGGCACTAAATACAGAACCAACCGATATTGCCAACATCCTAACTTTACTCCCCTCTCACCCTCCAAATGGCCCATCTTCATACCGGAAGAATGCTAAGCCCCTGTAATCACGGATGAACAAGTAAAGTCTGCACTCCAAAGCCAAGAACACAACATCCATGGGACCAGACAACATCCCAGGCTGCATACTGCAAGAACTACAGAACGAACTGGCACACCACCTAAATACCATGTTCAGTCATAGCCTCATCTCAGGCTATGTGCCTTCTGAATGGTGCATAGAGACAGTTATCCCACTCCACAAAAGGGGTGCTACCACGACCCTGGAAACTACTGCCCCATTAGCCTGACGAGCCTGTTCTGCAAGGCCAAGGAACGTATTATCTTGGAGTTTATCAACAAAGAGATAGGTAACCTCCAAACCTTGGACCCCACTCAGTTTGGGTTTGTAAAAGGTAGATCATGTCTACTAAACCTGACTGACTTCTTTGAAGCAGTCACCAGAGCCGTAGATGAGGGCAAGGTAGTGCACACAGCCTATCTTGACCTTGCCAAGGCTTTTGATACCATCCCCCACTCTGGAATTATAGATAAACTCACTAAACTGGGCATAAATCCCTAGGTCACAAGATGGGTGGCCAACTGGCTCACTGATAGAACCCACACAGTAAAAGTAGCTGACTCCAAGTCTGACTTCAGACCAATGACGAGTGGAGTACCACAGGGTATGGTTCTTGGTCTTCTCCTGTTCGGCATCTACTTCTCTGAAGTGCAGGCCAACACAGAAGGTCTTTGGCTAGCAAAGTTCGCAGATGACTGCAAGCTGGGAGCCATAATAGAATCACCTAATGATGTAGACATTCTACAAAAGGGCCTCACACAGACAGATGCCTGGTGTCAAACTCATGGTCTCAAGCTCAATGCCAAGAAGTGCACTGTCATCCCCTTTCGGAAAAACTCGGTACCCATGAACTACCACATAGGCAGTAGCTCACTAAACACAGAAAATGTGATAAGAGACCTCAGGAGACAGGTGGACAGTAGTCTCTCCTTTGATAACCACATCACCACAGTAGTCAGGAAATCCTTCTATGTGGCACACCTCATCACAAAAGGGTTCTCCTTAAGAAAAAAGGAGGTCAATGTTCCTCTCTACTCATCCCTCATCAGACCCATTATAGAGTACAATGCCCCATTTGGCATGTATCTCACAAGATACCTACAACAATTGGAAAGACCACAGAAATACCTCACTAAGAGGATTACCAGCCTCAAACAGATGCCATACACAGACAGTCTCAAAAAACTCCAGCTCTACTCCGTCGCATATCGCCTACTTAGAGGCGATCTCTGCCTAACATACAAAGCTATGTCAAACCCAGAGCTGTTGGACATGCTACACTTAAAGAAATCGCAATCTCTTTGAACCACATGCTCCAGGGACCTAAACCTTGTCAACACAATAAACAGAACATGCTGGAGGGATAGATTCCTGTCCCAGAGACTTCCCATACTCTGGAACAAACTACCCATTCATGTCAAGCAAAGCTCCTCATTGGCACTCTTTAAGAAAAATCTTGACGACTGGATGGGAAATAGAAAATTCACCCCGGGGATGACTTCTGCGGCACTGCTCGACAGGGACACAGGTAAATAATTTTCTTGGGTGGCGAAAGCCAGGGAACCTTTTTGGCTGGGCTTATATAGGCTCCAAGGCCAATAGCCTAGTACCTACCTATGAACCATTATTGTGCTTATCTTCAAAAATCAAATGTTTCAAATTAAAAGAAAGTTAACGGTAACATTTTTGTAATTTTCATCTAGACTTTGCATGTTGTTCTTTCTTATTTGTTGCTGGATTTAGTAACTCAGCCAAATTGTACATAACATAATATGCAAATCAGAAAATGCCCTACTACTGCGAATCTGCACAAGCAGTAAACATGTTTTTAGTCCTTTAGTTTTATACACAGGTCAGACATATTTTTATCAACCAGAGAAGTTGTGGATCATAATTAATAAAGTGTTGAAGGATTTTATTTGGGAAGGAAAGAGTGCAAGATTCAGGTGGGATAAGTTGATCCTATCAACAGAACAAAGAGGATTAGGATTGCAGATTTGAAGGGATATTTTAGAGCTTCACAGATAAGGTGCTTATACATAACATAAGCAGGAAGCTACAATTTAAACTGGAAATAAATGAAGATGAAGCAGAAAAATAATTCACGAAATAAGGAAAGTTCTGGATGCAGACCCTTGAGGAGAATATTATATTCATAAAGTAGCAGAACATATACTAAGAACTAAGATGACATGAGAATGGGGAAAGGAGATTCGACTGATAGGGATGATTACAATGAGGAGTAAACAGAATAGACAACAGGGGGCTGGAATGTACTGGAGGAAGCCAGAAAAGGAACCAATGTATTGGGAATAGACAGCAGGGGGCTGGAATTTACTGGAGGAAGCTGGAAAAGGAAGCAATGTATTGGTAACAGACAACAGGGGCCTGGAATTTACTGGAGGAACTGGAAAAGGAACCAATGTATTGGGGACAGACAACAGGGGGCTGGAATTTACTGGAGGAACTGGAAAAGGAACCAATAAATTGGGAACAGACAAAAGGGGGCTGGAATTTACTGGAGGAATTGAAAAAGGAACCAATGTATTGGGAACAGACAACAGGGGGCTGGAATTTACTGGAGGAACTGGAAAAGCAACCAATGTATTGGGAACAGACAACAGGGGGCTGGAATTTACTGGAGAAACTGGAACAGGCACCAATGTATTGGGAACAAATAATTAGAGAAGGAAGTGTTAATAGAATGGGAAGAGGCCAAGAAGAAATTTGGATTGCAGGCTAGCGATTGCCTTCCCTATCAGAGATTGATATCAAAGTACAGACAGAGAAAGAGATGGGGGGAATCCTAAATGAATGACCTACACTGTTTGAGTTTTTAACTGACTCTAGAACAGAAGCTGCTGTTAAAAAATGGATAAATAGTAGGGCAAATAAAATGTTGCATGATAACTGTAGGAATCAATCAGAAGAGGTCAGAAATGATTGGTAAGAGAGATTAGACATGTAATTCACAAAGAAGCAATAGGCGGACATTATGTATGGCTCCCAAATATGCACTAAAATCTAGAAGATTTTTCTCCTGGAAGTGTTTCCATAGATATTTTTACAACCCAAGTAGACGCCAAAGAATAGTTCCTCGGGTGGATGGCAAGCGGAGGTGTGATGGGGAAGAAAGAGATAACTGGGAACATATGTTCTCAGAGTGTAAGGAGTTGGCAGACTTCAAAAATTCCCTACACAATATTCTGTCAGGAACACTGGGCGAGCAAATGAGTGTAACTGAGGAAATGATTTGTTGAGCTACAGGATCTAAATTGCCTAAAGACAGTAAGGTCTTGTTAAGTTTAATTCTAGTGGCTGCCAAAAAGCAATTACTAGAAACTTTAATTGTAATCTAAACCAACTAAACTTGAAGTAGTGAATATTGTAGCAAAAATAAGAGAACAAGAAGTGGAATCTTTAGAAATGGTACTGGTAAATTACATATAAAAACTGGAAACTATGGGAAGAAGACATGCAGAAAAATGTTTTGGAGGGGGGAATGAGGTTTAAGAGAAGGCAGGAATTAAATAATTTATGTAACATTGCTTAGATTATAAGACATATAAAATATGTAATGTATAATGCTTGTAAATGTGAACTTGTTAATATAGTTTGATTACTTTGATATAAATGTAAGTTTGCCTACGTCACAACAGATAAGTCAGTAAAGGTGTTTAAAAAATAATTGCAAATCTGGCTAAAAATAAAATACATTTAGACAGCTAAACTCTCAATATCAAAACCTTAATAATCACAATGATGATTTTCTGTAATCAGTATATGACACTAAATTCTGGAATTCAATACTCCCAGGTTTGTGAGCTGTATCACATCATAGGACATTTATAGATAAAATCATGCTGTCCACCTAGAACTGCAAATAACTCTGATCACACTAATAAACAATAAACACACCAATAAGGGCAAGTTCTGGGAACCACTGAAACATTTAACAAAAATCCAAACAAACAAGCTTTTGAACATTGCTTCTTCAAGTTTTAAAAGAATTAAATAAAAACTGACTTTCTATACTAAAGCTAAATCATATAACATTAATTTAATTATTAGTATATCTATCTCCTAGTTTATCTGCTGTACTAAAACTGTTGTGTATCTTGCTATATGCATAACATGCTCCTTATATTATGCTGGGAAGACAGACATTTTAAAGACAATATTATTGATCTGATATAAAAAGGCACCTTTTGAGCAATACTTTCTGTAAGCATATAATAGGTACTGATCTGTGATTTCAATTTTACAGCTTTACAAGTAATTTATAATGTATTACTGCTGGTGCTATAATTAGTGATACAGAATATAACAAATACAAATGGAACTATATTTTACACATACATGAACATTCTGGCTGTAATGCTCAAATAAGCATAAAACCAGTAATAAAAGTCAGACAAGTTAGGAAATATGTAAACTGATTGTTTCTAATTAATTTAATGTCATGTGATGCTGCTCAACATTTTTTGTCATTTTCATCTGGACTTTGTCTGTTGTACTTTCTTACTTGTTGCTGGAATTACTAATAAACAATAGCAAAGTTACTAACCATAAATGCATCTTTCTTACCTTACTTCCACATATAACTAATTGCAACACCAGCTCTCCATCCCCTTTCAACTCTGACCTTACAAGCACCAGTACCAACTTTGCTTCATTTCCCTCCTTCATCTCACTTCCTGAATTTCTCTAGCACTTCACTATTTCCTTCTTATGCTACGATACTGACAGAACTTTATACATCTTCTGACACTGCAAAGGTACACTGATAACTGCCATTTTCCTTAAAATCAGATGTAATTTCACATAATCTAACAATATAACTAAACATGCAAAACAGGTGAGATTCAGAGACATCTAGCAGCATTATGAAGCAATATTTTTCATGAACCAGTGCATTTACTCCTGTCCTATACATTTTCTATATTTAAGTGATACAATAACTGCAAATGATTTATTGGAGCTTTTCTCTTCAGGCCTTCACTGAAAAAGGGCTTAAGCTCTGTTTGACTGTTTAAGTAAAAAGTTGGACGGATGAATGGATGAAGTAAATTTGTAAGTAAGTAAATAAATGAATGAATAATAAATAACTAAAATGTAGCCCATATATTTCAAGGAAAATGAATGGATTTGGCATTTAATCTTGCTGACTTTCAGATATTTCTGCCTATCAGCCTTGCTAGACGTACAGTGTGCTCTCACACAGGGGTAGGCCAGAAGAGAATTTCAACCATTATGATGACTACAGTTGCTGCTATTCTCTGGAAGGGTTGGGTGTTGTTATAATGGTTTAGGGGATTCTTCTAACAATGCCAAGGTACAGGGCTTGATTCTCACCTTTGAAAGGGAAATTGGTTAGGGTCAAAATGACCCACAAGGGCAGATAGCCTAGTACTTACCTATGAAGACTTGTGAAGCTAAAGAAATCCCAAATGCTAGTCCCAGAAACATGTGTCTGCCTAGAGGTGCACTGAAGATGCAGAGCTTGGAACTAGTCTCATCCATCTTAATCTGTCAGAACCCCTTGTTAGACTCAACAAGAAAGAAGGCCTAAGCAGTCATCATAGTAGATAGCTCTTCTTCAGTCATCTGAAATGGATTATTTAGGTCTTGAGGATCTATGCTTACCCTTAGTCTTCCTGCTTCACTATATTCATGCTATGTACTCAGTCTGTTGGCTCTGTGTGTTTGATTATATCAGATTACAAAGCATCAGTGTACTAACTCCTGTTCTGACCTAGCTCTGAGAACTGGCACTCTTCTTATGGTCCATGAATACTGCCTCATGGGAAACCTTTAAATAACATTAGCTTGCAGACAATCTAAGCCTTCATACAGATCAGCACATTTCTGCAGAATATCATCTGAACTATGCAATATACTTTGATTTATGTCTCTGTACTTGCAGTGAATTTCTAATCGCACTCTTTTATTTTCAGTAATGTTGTTCTGCACCATTATCTTTAATCTGTTCATTAGATTCAGCAACTGGTCCTGTTTTGCATTAGACATTATGCTGTTCAGAAAGTTATGCTGCACACCTCTGCAACTGTTCTCTGAATATGTGAAAATTCTGCATTACCAGAATGAATGCTCTAATGTTTATCTGTGTTTTGGTTACATACTGCAGCAGGTAAGTCACTCTGCATATGTATCACATGAATTCTTTGCACCACGCCAAGTGTTTTGCAAGCATTCTTGCCCAGAATATTTGGCTGATTTAATTATACTTAGAGTATAACAATCTGAAACAACAGCATTTATTTTAGGCTTATACACACAGCTTCACCAGACTTAATACAAGCCTACAGTTTATGATCTGAGTATGACAGACGCATGCATGCCAAATTGAACATTTTGATATTTAAATTCAGTGCCTTGAAATAATAATTTCTCAATATGTTGTGACTATTCACCAATGTCTATAAAAATACAATTGGATTATATTTAATCATCATCTTGAACTGAATGCGCATGTCAATCACTGGCTACTGTCTGAATTAAAATTATGTGAAGCATGCACTATATTAACTGAAAGCAATTCAAATGCATCTTCCAACATTTTGCCTTTACATTGTTTTTCTCTGAAATACCAACATCTTGCTACAACATTAGTTTGTCTTTTTACAGACTAGCTAAACAGTTATGACCCCTACAGATCTTATTAAATGCTTTGTTATTCTAAATAGCACCACAGGCTTTACATTAGGTACAGTTTCTGCCTGCTCATTTGTTACTCAGTGTGTTCTTGCCTGCCATATGGTCACTAACATTTTAACTTTTTTTAATTTTTTTGGTTCCACCTACTCTGTATGTACCTCATCTGTACTATCCTGGCCCCCAGTGCTCCTATTCACCCTGATCAATCCCAGGCCAAGGACAACCACAAGGCATGTTTTAGCTTTATTCACAACCTCAAAGGCAATACACAATTGTATGCAGACATCACTGTTAATGGAGCCACCTATACTGTGCCAAAAATATAGCAAATCTAATGGTAGACAAATTCAGCTATAACTTTACTGCTCTCTCTCCCCCTCAACCTTTCCTCAGGAAATGCCACATGAATGGAGAACAGCAACAGTCATCATGCTACATAAAGGTGGCCCATCTATAAACCCTGGAAACCATAAGTCTCACTAGTCTTATATGCAAAGCCATAGAAAGAATTATCATGGAGATGATCAGTAGAGATATAATAAACCTCCATTACACTGGACCCAACCCAGTTTGGTTTTGTCAAGGGCAGATCATGCCTACTCAACCTTGTGGACTTCTTCGAGAAGGTCACCAAAGCAATGGATGAGGGCAAAATGGTTCACACTGCCTACCTTGACCTGGCGACATCATTTGACCCAATACACCAGTCAGGTATTGTTCATAAACTCAGGAGGTAAGGTATAAACCCTTATGTTCCCCAGTAGATAGTCAGCTGGCCATAGACAGGACCCAGGAAGTTAGAATTGGGGAGTCTACCTCTATGAAGAGGACAGCAGCCACAAATGCAGAAACAGTGTGGTAAATACAGTAAAAAAATAAACAGGCAAGCCAACGTGTTCTTGCACAAAAAGCAGTCACTTTAATATTCTCTGGTGATTTTATCCTATTAAAGTGACTGCTTCTTGTGCAAGAACACATTGGTTTGCCTGTTTATTTTTTTACCTCTGTGAAGAGGCCAGTCATAAGTAGAATCTCTCATGGATCAGTCCTGGGACTGCTCCCTTTTGGCCTTTACTTCTCTGAAGTCATGGCTAATGTCAAGTAACTCTAGCTGACTAAATTTGCAAATGATCTCAAATTAGGAGCAGTCATAGAATCCCCCATTAACACTAATGTTCTCTTTGAAGGGTTGCCATATAGAAATAACTTGTGTCACAGCCATGGACTAAAACTAAATGCCAGGAAATTCATAACAGTATCCTTTGGGAAGTCATCCATCCCTGGCAACAATCATATTGTCAACATACTCTTAAGAGTCGGCCCAGCTGTCGGGGACTTGGGGACACACACAAATAGTAATCTAGCCTTTGGCCAGCCAGTACAGTAGTGAGAAAATCATTCTATGTTTTCCAACCTATAAACAAAGGTATGACATCTAGGTCTAAGGAGGTCATTGTTCCTCTGTATTCAGCATTCATCAGATCTATGAGTAGAACTCCCCCTTTGGTATGTACCTAACCAGGCACATCCACCAACTGGAACATCCACAGAGGTTTCTCATTAAAAGAATATAGGGCATAAGTAAAATGTCCTGTGCAGACTGCCTCATGGTCCTATCCCTGTATTCTGTCTCCTACATGCTCTTGAGGGGAGATCTATGCCTGGCATACAAGACATTGTCAAACCCCACTCTGATGGACCTCATGCATATCCACAAAACAAACAGCACCAGAATTACTCATTTTAAAGACTTAAACCTTGCCTGTGGATATAAATAGGACCTGCTGAAGAGACAGGTATGCATCACAGAGACTACCCCATCTCTGAAAAGGCTCCCCTCCAGGTGAAGCAGAGTTCCTCCTTAATTGAATTAAAGTGTAATTTGGACAATTGAATGGGAACAGGAAATTTATCCCTGGTTTGGCACGCATGTCTCTAATGGACACAGGCAGCCTGTAAATGATTCATCTCCCAGGACCCTACTTATCAAGGGTACCAGAACTTGTCAGAGATTTGGGATGTATGGCTAGGCTTAAAAAGGCCCTTGTGGTCGTTAACCTAGTAAACATCTATGAAACTATGGGTGTACCAGCCATCTACCAGCTATCCTCCTGGACCCTCAACTTACTGTGGCATTGCTGGGGCCAATTGTGAACCCTAAGGGTAGTCTGTGTATTCTGCTTCCATCCGTTTTGTTTATTTGTTTGTTTGTTTGTTTGTTTGTTTGTTTGTTTGTTTGTTTGTTTGTTTATGCCTACCTGCTCCCCAACCCCTCTCCACCCTCATAAGTTGATTGCATCTTTAGGTAACTTCCCTCTCTGGACCATGCCCTCCCTTAAAGAGTGTATCAATGAGCACCCTCTCATGCAGGATGGGCACACCCATCCCTTCCCAGCCATTCATGCCCCACTGATAGTCTCCTGAATGGCTAATCAATCTCAGGTAGGCTTTATCCCTCTACTCCACAGGAGTGGACTTTTTCACTTTTACTTTTAATATTTTTCACAGTTTTAAGCTTCATTTTGCACTAGTTTTACTTACGGTACTATTTTTTACCCTGACAGCTGTTCAATTGCACTTTTAAGCAGAGTATTAGAAAGTCCACCTTCTCTTAATACATCAAGAAGTTTTCCTGTGTCAGATTTTCTTACGTTAACAGTCTGAGTCTTAGCTGATCATACCTGATTCAATATGCAATTTTGTCTCTGATCAATCAGTCAACTACAATGCCAAATTTAGTTTCACACTCTCTACCCAGGATCAGTCACAATCATTTAATGAATGCTGACTTCTTTACTTCTAATGAAGAAGGACATCTTACCTATAGCAGATCCTTTTGTGATTCTGCTTGGAATCTGGTGTTTTAAGACAGCACCATTGTCTCTCTGCTCATGTATAAAGGTAACATATTAAATACCTTAACTGTTTCCTTGAGTAAAATATAAAAGAGCACTGCACTGTATTGTTTTAGATTTTTCCACAAGTCCGCTCACACTGAGACATGGGTCTATATTAAATTCTCGAAAGCCGACAATGTCGAATCTGAAATTGTCGACCTGAGAATAGTGAAAGTGCAGAACATCAAGCGGGTAAACGGAAATCTCTGTAAGGGGAGATTTCTGTTTACTTCAATGTAGTGTGGTCTCAGAGTTGGTATATTTAAGTAGCGGGGGGGGGGTGCAGGGGGGCTTGCCCCCGTGCCTACACTCTTTAGTTTTTTTTTGTTTTTATTTTTTTTTACGAACATTTGAACATTTAACAGTTCGATCACTATAGGTCGACCTTTAGTATTTCGAACAGTTAAATGTTCGATGTTCTAATATAGACCCCTGAGATCAGCACTGGTACTGACTGCACTGCCTGTAATTTCCTGAGAGGTTCTTGTGTAGCCTCAGAAATGTTGGTAGCTGTTTCTAGGTCATCTCAAAACAAAAACTGCAAAAATGTGCTGAAATATGCTGGTGTTTCAATGTAACGCAAAAACTAAATAATACATCCTGGAGTGATATTTGAAACTTTATTGTGTGAGAAACAATCTGTTTAATCAAGAAAATATATTAAAAAATGACACTAAGTGCAGACATTTTCATACAAATTCTAATATGCTGCTGGTCTTCTGTTGCCCAGAGATGACCCCCCCCCCCAACAGGAAGCACATGACCTTATAAGAACAGCAGCAGATCACAAAGAACAGAGTCAGAAATAACTTTTGGCATCAGAACAAGTTGTGTTATCTTTTTTTTTTGCAACACCATATCAAAAATCTATACTGCATTAAGAAACCTTGTTGCCAACATGAATGCAAAGGGCAAAGGCAAGAGGTGCTTTCATGAAGATGTTTACTGAAGACAGACTGTGTCTGCAGGATCACATGACTCACTTACCTATTAGTTCTAAATCCCTTAAAGAAACATTAACCTTTTTCACATATTAACACATATGTGACAATCCATGCCTATAAAATACATATAAGGATGTAACTGACCAGTTATACAAGTGTGCATTCCTCAAATTTATAATTTTGACTCATAAAATTAATGAGCACCTTTTATCAAATCAAGAAATAGCAAAGAAAATTTGAGCGTGACATTATCAACTAAGTAATATCCAAGAATGTGCTCAGGTAATTAATGTTGATGGCAGAGGTACTGGAATGGTGGAAGAGTGTAGTTAACCTATCAAGGAAGATCTTTTTGTAACACAACTGATACTATAAGAATGCATTTCTTATATTTAATATCAAGAAGGGCCAGTATCTGATGGATCCTTGCTTAGATAAGGAATGAATCCCAACAGAAAACCCAGGCAGCCAAGTCCTGGACAACTGTTTTCCCAGATGGGGCCTGATTTCTGGAATAAGAGCTGAGACAATAATGCTTAGTGAAGGTGTGCACCAACGACCACTTGGCTATAACAGAGATGTCGGTAATAGGAATATTTTTTTTCAGTATTTTCTTCTTGGTCCACAGTACCTCCTAACCATCAGATGTCTAGTGATCTTTTGGCCCATTAATACTGCGCAGGGCAAGAACTGTTTCCATCTCCTTCATTCCTTTTAAGACAACAGCCTGAGCCAAACACAGAGGATGTCATCCAGGCATCTTTCAGGGCTTAACGGCCTTAACTACACCCCCTGATAGAGGCCAACAATGTTTCCAATGGTTTACCATCAAAATATCAAAGGCAAAATAATTTCCTATAAAAAAAATGAACAAAAATGCCAAAAATAAAACCAAAATTTATATTAATGTCAAACGGCAGAAACATGATGAACGGCATTCGACATACCAGACTTTCAGTTTCTAAAGTCCATATATCATTTATGTTTTAGCAGGGGGGCAAGCCTCCTTGTGTCCCCTATGTGGGGGGGGGGCTGTGCCCCCCACATGCCCTGCAAATTATATATACCAACTCAGAGATCACACTACAGGGAGGAAAAGGGTAAATTCTCCAGTCCTCCATGTACTGCGATCTCGATTCACCATGTCGAACTCATAATAACAAATCAAGCTTTACTTTCATTATTAGGATTTCGTATTATTCCAGTTCAGCAATGTGAAACTTTAAAAACGTACTTTCAGTCACACGATTTTCGTACATGAGCCTTTGAAATTTTTACGGCCAACTGTTTCCGACATATAGGAGTTTTTACACACGACACAAAGGCTGCTGTTACCTAATGGGTAAAGCCAATCCCATGTACCAGTCCTGGCCATGTATATTAACTGGAAAGCATCTCTTTCTAAGGTGGTGATTCTGTGGGCTGAACCACCTTTTCTTCTCACAGGATGGATTAGCTGGCAACAGCCATTCACTTTCTTCTTTGGTTTCTGTCCTTGAGGAGAAAACTATTAAACCAACAGACTGTTTTAAAGAACACGCTGAAACTCCCACTGGGAGGAAATGTGGATTAATTCTGAGCAGCACCCTGCCTTTTGAAAGGCCAATATAATCCCCTATAAATGAGGTCCTGAAAATCAAAGATCTTATGAATAGACAAAATGTTCACTACCAAAAGCATTTTCCATGAAATAATCTCCAAGACTATTAAACTTAAAAGATGAAACAGCAGAGAGGCAAGCTTGTTAACCATGAAGTTCAAATCTCAGTTCGAGAGGGGTGCTTCAGAGAATAATGACAATTTGGGACTCCTTTGGGGAAGTACTTGACCAAACATCTACAAGGTCTTGATATGCAGAAACAGCATCCTCAAAATGAAAAAAAAAATGGTGCTAAGTTTGTACAAGTGTTCATAGGTTCATAGGTTGGTACTAGACTACCAGCCCTAGGGCCTATACAAGCCTAGCCATAACAATTCCCTGGATATTTCTTCCCACAATATTTACTTCCCTGGACCCCTGTCTAGCAGGGCTACTGACATGATTCCCAGGGTGAATTTCCTATCTCACATCCAATCGTCAAGGTTCCTTTTGAAGAGCGCCAAAGAGGAGCTCTGCTTGACATGTATGGGCAGTCTATTCCAGAGTATGGGGATTCTCTGGGGCAGGAACCTAGTCCTCTAGCATGTTTTGTTCATTGTGATGACAAGGTTTAGATCCCTGGAGCGTGTGGCTCTGAGGGATTGGGATTTCTTTAAGTGGAGCATGTCCAGGGTATGACATGGCCTTGTATGTCAAGCAGAGATCTCCCCTGAGTAGACGATATGCCACAGAGTATAGCTGGAGTTTTTTTAGATGGTCAGTATGGAGCATCTGCTTTAGGCCTGTAATTCTTTTAGTGAGGTATTTCTGTGGCCTTTCCATCTGTTGCAGATATCTTGTGAGGTACATACTAAATGGGGCATTGTACTCTATAATGGGTCTAATGAGGGATGAGTACAGTGGGACAATGACCTCATTTTTTCTTGATGAAAAGCCCTTAGTGATGAGGTGTTCCACATAGAAGGATTTCCTGACTGTTGTGGCAATGTGGTTAACGAAGGTGAGACCACTGTCCCCCTGTGTCCCTAAGTCTCTCATCACACTTTTGGTGTTTAGTGTACTGCCACCTACATGGTAATTCATGGGTACATGTTTTTTCCCAAAGGGGATAACTATACATTTCTTGGCATTAAGTTTGAGCCCATGGCTCTGGCACCAAGCAAATGTTTCTGTAAGGCCCTTTTGTAGAATATCCACATCATTTGTGGATTCAATAATGGCTCCCAGTTTGCAGTCTTCTGTGAACTTTGTTAGCCAGAGTCCCTTAGTGTTGGCCTGTACTTCCGAGAAGTAGATGCCAAACAAGAGCGGTCCCAGCACTGAACCCTGAGGTACTCCACTTGTCACTTGTCTGGAGCTGGATTTGGAGTTGGCTACTTTTACAGTCTTGGTTCTGTCAGTAAGCCAGTTGGCAACCCATCGAGTGACATATGGATTTATGCCCAGCTTAGTAAGTTTATCCATGATTCCAGAGTGGGGGGTGGTGTTGAAGGCCTTGGCGAGGTCCAAATAGGCTGTGTGGACCATCTTACCCTCGTCCACAGCTCTGAAGACTGATTCGAAGAAGTCAGTCAGGTTCTGGAGACAAGATCGGCCCTTCACGAACCCAAACTGGATGGGGTCCAGTGTTTGAAGGTTGCCAGTGTCCTTGTTTATAAGTACCATGATAATGCATTACATGTCCTTGCAGATCAGGCTCATCAGACTGATGGGACAGTAGTTCCCGGGATCCAAGGTGGATCCCCCCTCGTGGAGTGGGATAACTGTAGCTGTGCGCCACTCAGTGGGTACGAATCCTGAGGTGAGGCTATGGTTAAACATGACACTTATGTGAGGTGCCAGTTCATTCTGTAGTTCATGTAGTACACAGACCGGGAGGTCATCTGGTCCCATGGATGCTGTATTCTTAGCTCTGGAGAGTGTGGTTTCTGTGTGGCCGTGATTACTGGAATTTGGCAATCTTTTGGTATTGAGATGGGCCCTTTAGGGGGTGAGAGGGGGGTGAAGTTTGCACTAAATCGATCTGCCAGGATATTGGCAATATCCTTGGGATCAGTATATTTAATGCCATTCTGTTGTAGCTCAGAGCATATCTGAGCATTGCCATTTAAATTCTTGACATAACTATAGAATGCCTTGTGGTTGTCTTTGGAATTTTTGGCAATTTTATTTTTGTAACTAGCTTTGGAGAATTTTATGAGGGATCTCAGCTTCTTACTGAGGCTGGTAAGGGAGTTTTTTTGCATCCTGGGATTTTCCTCTTTTCTGCAACAGTTTCTTTCTTCTGTTGTATAGTTTGTTTATGGCAGGGGACCACCAGATTGGCTTCCTTTTTTTGGAGGAGAGCATCTAGGTTCTATTTGGGATGGCACGATTCATGCACAAGTGGATGTGCTTGTACAGTGCCTTAGTGTAGGATTCAGAAGTCGAACTTTCAGCTCTCATTTGCATGGGTGTCATGAAGTTTGTCACTTCTGACTTGAGTAGCATGAAGTTGGTTTTGGAGAAGTTTTTTTTACGGAGGTTTCCTTACTGGGGAGTGGGGTGGGATGTGGATGTCAAGGGTGATTTGCTTATGGTCAGACCTGACCAATGAGGGGGTGACCACTGATGTGGAGCATCTATCTCCTATGTTGGTAATGACCAGGTCTAGGATATTGGAGCCCCTGGTGGGACACTGGATTAGTTGATCCAGGGCATTGGAATTTATGAATTCCACAAACCGTTAGGAAAAGGGGTTGGTACCCGAGAAGTTTTCCCAGTTAATGGCAGGGTAGTTGAAATCACCCAGTATTAGGGTGTTTGGTTGTATCTTAATATTGTCCAGTATGTTTAGAAAGGTGTAGTGAGAATCTTGGGGCATGGTGAGGGATCTGTAGCAAGCAACAATTTGGATTGCAGTCTTACTAGTGTTAGTTCCACCTGGAGAATTTCAGATGCATTGTGTTGGGCAACTAGCCTGGAGGTGTGAATATCCTTGGTGAATATGGACACTCCTCCACCTTTAGTGTTTCGGTCTTGGTTTGATGGCCGAAAAGTGTGGTAAGAGTTGTAGCCTGGTATTGCAGGCGTGCTCTCTGGAGCATTGAACCAGGTCTCAGTTACCACACAGATATCGATGTTCTCCATTTTTAGGAGTGCCTCGAGAGAGTGCATTTTGAGGTTTAAACTTCTAGCATTGAGTAGCATTACCTTCAGATTTTGCATGCTTGTATCTGTTATGGTGCTGGTTTTATTCTTTGAACCTTGCCTAAAAAAGCACTATAGGGGTGGCGAGAGCTTTAGCCAGTAACCTGTATCCTAGGGGTGACAGGTGCAGACCATCTCTGGCAAAGCATCGTGGTTTATCGATCATGTCGTCCCAGGCAGACAGATACTGGATCCCCTTTGAATGACACCAGAAGCTTAGCCAATTGTTGAAGTCAATCATTTTGTCCTTATACTGTGGTATCATTATGGGCGAAGGCAGGATGCTACTCAGGGCTAGGGTCATATCTGCCTGGGCCACATGATCCGAGAGCTCTTCCATGTCTCTTTTCATGTAGTCCAGGGAGGTATGTCTCAAATCATTCACTCCAACATGAACAATGACAAAGTCATATTTGTACTTGTGGAGTGACTTGAGTGCATGCGTTATGTGGTGGATCCTGGCACCCGACAGGCAGTTGACTGTAATTTTCTCCTTGCTCAGCCTGGTGAGTGGAACATCAGTGTGCTGACTATAGAGTCACCTATGACTAAAGTGTTGGGCACATTGTCTTGCCTTAGGGGCTGTTGCTGGGTGGCACAGTGGTGTTGTGATCTATGTGTCACTTTGGTTGTGACTGGTGTTTGTTTGCATTTCAGCTTCGGAGGTCCTTGTTGCTTGGGCAGGTTAATGTTAAGAGCCTCCGCATATGTGGGTTTAGTGTTGCTATGTGTGGGTGTTGATGGCATGGGTTTTGAAGGGCTATGTGTTGCTTGAGATGTACTGGAGGTGTTAACCTCCTCTTGACTGTCTAGCACAATCTTGGCTGGAGAGAGCTTTGCTTCCAGTTTGGCTATGTAAGTGCATTTATCACAGGTTGTAGTGTTGGGTGGTAGGAGGAGAGGGTTGTCTGTGTACATGAGGCAGTTGCTGCATTGCCCCAGTATGCCCAGATTCACCAAATGGACAGGAGAAATCACTGGAAGTTGAGTTGACCCTTGGACATGCCTGTTTAGGTGCTTTTTTGTAAAGTACAAGAGCTGTTTTCCCTTACCTTTGCAAGGTACTTTGCAATTATAGGCTGTTTAGTGCCTATGATTAATTTCTTCTTATTAATATGGAGATTTGAGTGCTTGTATCAGTTTAAGGCATCCTAGTGCTTTCCAGCAGGTTCTAGAGCAAGTGCTAGTCATAGGGATTCAGATTTCAGTGCTACTACTGATAAACCAGCTAGTTCTAAGGGAGAATTTGAACACCAGACTTTCTGGCATCTGGAATAGTTTAACCATAGCCTGGCGGTGCTGCACAATGCAAAAAATGCACAAACACATGCGTTTTTAAGACAGAAAGTTGAAAGGGATAGAAATCAGCCCAAAATGGCTAAAATTACAGTTTCTGAGCTGGAAACCACTCCTCTAGTGTCAGACAGGCAGTACAATGCTCACCACTCCCACTGGTAAGCAGTAGGACTTCCCTTTACCACAGCAAGGTCTGGATAGCTCTGAACACAGAAAATAAAGTCCCGAAACCAGCAAAGCCTGGGATCTGGACGATACTAGCTAGGAATGGTGGGAAAAGAGCAAACAAGATAGTTTTTTTTTTTTTGGTTAAAGTATGTTAAGATCATCTGCAAGCTGATCATCTATGATGGTATATGGTACTGCTGTACCCAATCTGAGAACCATGTCCACTTGGAGACATAGAACTATCAAGTGGATGACTCTCTATCAGCCTCAATAATCTCTATGTCCACTTGGAGACATAAAACTATCAAGTGGATGACTTTCTATCAGCCTCAGTAATCTCTAAGCCCCCCACCAGCAAATCCGGTGGGATCAAGGAATCTATGTCAAACACCGGGTCTAAGGTGGAACGAGCCATTTTGCTGGCCACAGGAACATCCCTCACTTAGAAAAGAAGCTTCCATGCTTCCAGCCATCTGACACCCTAAAAATATACCCTTTCCTGTGACCAACAGATGAAAACAATGAATTCTGATCTTTCTTCCTGAACTTTGTGAAGAAATCAGAAATCAGTGTGATTTAAATAAAATCACAGAGGACATTTCATTGCCATGAGAAAGAGAATATGCCTACTATATTCTTCCCTTTAACAAGTCCACCATAATCTCACCTCTGCCCTGCTGAATTTAACAGTGGAGACATTTATTTGATTATACATATTTATTGACTGGGTTGCCTTTTCAGGGACAACCTAGAAGCACTGTCTGGTTAAGTGACTTGCTCAGAGTCACAGAGTAGGCAAATGAAAGCCGTGGGAATCAAACCATGTGCACTGAGTATAGGAAGCATCTCAGTAACAGATCAGAGATTTAGTGCTCTGCGCGAAGTACCTGACTTCACAGAGCAAGGGCTTCCCTCTCTTTTAGTGGTGATTAGGGAACCCCCAATTCCCATATGGCTCTAATCGTTCATAGCTTCTTAGCCTGCAGTCCATTAGTTAAAAGATCTACACATCCTAAAGTCTGCCTTAACTAAGTTCTAACTGTAAGAAAATACTTTGATGCCAAATATATTATCTGTAAAATGCTTTATTTACATAACATACTGCTTCAGGGTACAGCTGGAATAACAAAACTCTAATACAGATGTCAGGAATGAAAATCACAGTTCAGAAGGTCCTCTCGCAGTTATAACTTACTCCGTTAGTCCTCTCTAATAGATGAAATACTTGGTCAGTATCCCAAGAACTACCCCAAAATAAATCCCAAAGTATGGAATGAATTGACATGGCAGAAGAAGAAGAAAAAGAGATACAAGCCAGTCTACACTGAAACATTTCTACTGTATGTGCATGTGTCTGTATGCAATTTGGTCGCCATGGTAGGTTTCAGCTGAAAATAAAAGGATTCTTAAAAAAACTCATTGCCAGGTTGTGTAGACGCTCTTGTTAGTCCACTGGCAGGGGCCCAGCATGGAATGCCATTGGTTTATAAGTCAGTATCCTGAAGTTCAATCATCTTTTATGATATTTTTTTTCTTTTTCAAATTTGATTCTGTATCGTGACAGTCCTGGGATTCAATACCATCGCTTAATGACTCTTGTTAATCTCTGTTCAACAGAAATAATTTACAACTAACTTCACTGTCCTTCATCTGCAAGTAAGCAAGTAAAATAACAAACAAATAAGTAAAAAACATATATATTTTTCTTTACATCAAAATAAATTAACAATTAAAAACAGGTATATGTTCAAAATGAACATACTTCTGGGACTGACTGCAGATCTTCATTAGTAAACCTGTAAATAAGATGTAATAGTCCAGGAAAATAAAAAAATCCTTTTGTTATGATAGATATTTCATTTTATATCCAAACAGCTGACTGTTGACAACATTTTAGAACAGCTGCCCTCCATGAGAACGGAATAACTTTGACCATCTGCTTTGCACTATTTCTCCCACGATACATCCCAGGCCATTTACCAATGTGATGGATATTGATTCTGGATAATTCTGAAATTGCAGTACTACATATATAATGCTATGCAACAAGCATTTAGACTGGATACACAAGAAAAAAAAACATGTACAATACATCCTAAATTAGGCATGGCCACATCTTTTCAGAGGATATGAAAGCATGCTCAAAGATCAAGACTTTCCTCTTCGGTATATACTAAGGTTAGTAGGACTACAACCTTTTATATGACTATTCACAGCTCAGCATTTTGACACAGAGCTCAAAAGCAACCAAGTGCAACCTCTGCTCCGAAGCTACATGAGACAATGCATTACTGAGCACCACAATGTAAATTTCTTACCATTAATAACACAGGAAGATAAAGAATTCATATAAAACTGGTAGGACACTCACTGTTCATCTCCCACTCGCTTGATCCATTCCATCTCCCGCTGGTCACACCCACTTGTCACTTCCTGGGAAAAACAAACAAATGTCATCAACTTTTTCCACTGACTGCCACAGTATGCATGCAAATAAAAGTAGGTTTTACCATCACTGTCCCACCTAATCCATCACCTTATACTCAATTCAGCCTTAAAGTAAATACTGATATAGCCAGAGAGGTATGACTGCAAAAGGCCTATGATTAAGTTTAAATAGTAGTTCTATACACACACACACACACACACACACACACACACACACACACACACACACACACACACACACACACACACACACACACACACACACACACACACACACTGACTGAAACATTAACATGAGCTCTAGTCTTCAATATAATACATGTAATGCAAGATATTCAAAGCAATGTATGACAAACACAGTCACAATCAGTTCTGTGGCACTACGTGACAAGCCTGTCTAATCTAACTGCTCAAAATTTATATCAGGGTCTCTTGTATTGCATATATCTATGTTAGATCAGCTTTTCCCAGACTAACTTTGATATCTCCCAAGGTCTGCGATTAAGCGCATCACATTTTGGTACAAGAATGCTACACAAATGGACTGGAATATATCTGTGGTTTCTGGATTACTTCATCATTGACTGAATTAGAACTGAATATGAACCTTAAACTGTTGTGTAAAATATAACCTCACTTTTCTTAATTTAAAATGCAGATATGTAATAGAAATAATTAAGTCAAGCCATGTATATGTCCATTAACATTTCCAGCTTTATATATAAATTTCAATTAAAATACTTTTAAAACATCCTACGTTATACAAATCATGATCATGAGTAGCTACAGGGTATTTCAGGAGTTTGGAAGAAAATAATCCGGAAGGGATTCAAGCCAGTTGTAGAGCAAATGCAACATATCTGCATCTCTTTGGTATGTGGGACAAACACAGACAATGGGAAAAAATACAATGCAGACACAGACAGAAGGCACCCCTGCCAACAGCCAAACCAAAGACCCAAACCCTGTGATGCAGTAATGTTAACCACTGTACCACAGTGACATTTCATAAACCAACCTATAAAAAATCAAAATAATTTGGTGAAGCAGTCAGTCTCCTCATGTAGAAGCATAGCGTTTGTGCGTGCTACTGGCAATCCAAGTCTAATGTCACAACACAGCTGTCAAAAGGTAATCTGAAGAAGGGTAGAGCAACTGAGTGGTGATGGCCAGATCGGAATTAAAACATCAAATTCCAGTGTCCTATGAAGCTTTCAGGTCTATATCACCAAATTGAACGCACTGAAAAGCAAATGGCTTTAACATCGAAAATGTCATTCATCAAAATCGCTCTTGTGGGGGGCTGCACCCCCTCACACCTCTCGCTAATTATATATACCAACTCTGAGATCGCACTACAGTGAAGAAGGTAAAATTTTCCGATTTTCACTGTATCGTGATCTCACAATAAACACCTTGATGAATGGCATTTTCGATGTTAAAGCCATTCGCTTTCTGGTCTTTTCGATTTGGTGATACAGACCCGAGCTTTCCTTCAAATTTCTAACATGATCTTTATTTTCTACTACTGAAACAGGTTTCATGAGAAGTTTCATTTCTTCTTGAAATAGTTTACAAAATATATTTTCTTTTGGGAAAACTTTTTTGACAATATAACTGTCAGTCTTCTATATTGTTAAAATCTTCATAATGCTTCTGAAAGTTCCAAAGTATATATTCTATGTCAGATGATTGCTTATTCTTAAAAAGTGGAATTATAACAATAAAAATAAAACAAATGCACAGAAATTTAGTATCTGTTCACTAATCTCTTTAACTCTTTAGAATTGGTTGCATACGTTTTTATCTTTATTTTTCCTAGAACTCTTTCCACGTAATGGCTTAAAACATTCTGATAGTCTTTATTTAACTCTTTAATTTGATAAACTTTTCTCTTGCTCATTTTCTGTAATTATAGTTTAGCCTCAGCTTATTTTAAATATTGTCTAGCTGTTTCTGCCATTCAGTTTTCGTTTGTTTTACCATGCTTTAATTTTACCAGATACAACTAGTTTCACATAGGCTTATTAAATAACCCTTCAACTTTTATTGTTATAACTTGTTCTACTTCTTTAAACACTCTCTAAAATATTTCAATGTGGTCATATTGATAGGTATTCTTGTGAATGTTGAAATGTTGAAAATCTTTTAAAATAAATGTGTAAATCATCAGTTATAGCATTATTGTCAAAAATAGGACAAGGCAAAACTTTAACTCCCTCCATTTTCTCAAGTATATCCATAGAAAATATTTTACTTTTGTGTACCGCAAACAAATGAATAATGAGCAAAATACAAAGTGTCTAGCTCAGCCAAGTCCATCAAATATTTTGGATCTAAATTATAAGTATATTGTTTTAATCCTTTTCCAGAAGCTGGTGTTCTTACAGTCTTCTAATTGCTTGTGACTTCTATTCCTAAAATGCAGTACAAATCTCCTCCTTTTACTAACACACTACTTTTCATATTCATGATTAGCATTTCTAATATTTCACTGGTAAACACCCATTCCTGGAACCCAGTATACATTAACCAACAGGAAAACGCTTTTTGTTTTTTGTTTTTTTGGTATTCCAAAGCACTAAATATTATATTCCTCTCAAATCAAATAAGAATGTAAGATCTTTGGTATAACTGTATTTTTCTTCATAATATAACATTACCCCTCCTTTTCTTATTAAAGGAAGAGTTTATAAGTATTGTTTATAAGTGTTTACCTAGTAGTTTGTGCTTTACATTTTTAAGTATATATATATTTCTTTTAAGAAAACAATTTTTGATTCATGTTTTACAATATTTAAATAAAGCTCTTTTTACCAGTATGACATGCAAATAATAATAAAAGATATTCATCTAAGACATGAAGTATTTATTTTTAATTCAATAATAGTTACCCTCAAACATATTTTTGGGCATACAACGTTTTTAAAGTTAATGTACAGTTTAAGATTATAAAGATATCAATGATTAATATTATTCTACTAAGAAACTAGAAGTATAAAATCATCTTAACAAACAAGTCATATCATTAATTGAAAAGAATATAAAATAGCATAGTGAAAACTGTCTCAACCATACACCTCTCATGCTTTCAGCTCACTATATCTAGATTCTCCATCTCTGCCCTAACAGTTTAATTCAAACTATAAACTAGGGCTGGAGACAATATTACCTGCAATCACATTATATCCTTTCAAAGGGACCTGTAGCAAAACATATTATTTCTGTTTCTAAGTACTTAAAAAAAAGCAATCCTTACACTGCAAATGTTCATATAAGTGACCACTCTAATTATATGATGTTATCCTTTAAATCCAATGAAATTGTGGCTGAAAAATACCAAACATCCCCATTATTGTCTACATTCATTAAAATTATTTATTGAAATAGCAAAAACACCATTAGTGATTAAACAGTCTATTCCCCTTAATTCATAACGTTTCATCTTACAATTATCTACAGGACATGTAAATGTTTAAATCAAATTTATTTTCAGACATGAACTGAATACCCAATCTTTCTGACTAATAACAAGGTTAGACATAATTATAATCAAGAATTATTCTCACAAATTATTCTATATATTTCATAAATTCCAGCTAGTGATAGCCTCTTATTACTTTACATTTGTTGTATGAGAGGCTTCTCAAATATATCTAAGATAAATTTTAATTTGAAAATATAAGACTATATACAGTGGATATAAAAAGTGTACACACCCTGTTAAAATGCCAGGTTTTTGTGATATAAAAAAATGATACCACAATAAATAATTTCAAAACTTTTCCCCACCTTTAATATGACCTATAACCTGTATAATTCAATGGAAAAACAAACAAATCTGTTAGGAGAAAAAATATAAAACATGTACAGTAAACTGGTTGCATAAGTGTGCACACCATTAAACTTTAAAATTCCTGCAGCTCCTTCAGTGTTGCTGTAGGTTTCTTGGCAGCCTCCCTGACCAGTTTTCATCTTGTATTTTCATCAATTTTGGAGGGACGCCCACTTCTTTGCAACATCACTTTTGTCCCATATTTTCTCCACTTTTTGATGACTGCCTTCACTGTGTTCCATGGTATATCCAATGCTGTGGAATTTTTTGTACCCTTTTCCTGACTGATACATTTCAACAATGAGATCCCTTTGATGCTTTGTAAGCTCTCTGAGAACCATGGCTTTTGCTGTAGCAGGCAACTGAGTAAATGTCAGGAAAATCCTACTAGAACAGCTGAACTTTATTTGGGGTTAATCAGAGTCTCTTTAATTGATGGCAGGTGTGTACCCAAGAAGACTAAATGCTGTAATTAAATCAAAAGATGCTTTAACAAAGTATCAGTTTAAGGGTGTGCACACTTATGCAACCAGCTTATTGTACGTTTTTTATTTTTTAAATGTTTCCTCTAACAGATTTTTCAAGTGAAGTGTGCAGGTTATAGGTCACATTAAAGGTTGGAAAAATTTGGAAATGATTTGTTGTGGTCTCATTTTTTTTATCACAAAAACCTGGCATTTTAACAGGGGTGTTTACAGTTTTTATACCCAATCGAAATTACATTTGAGTGAATCTCACTCACCTGATCCCAAATCTTTGAAAGTTCATTAATCCAAAAGTACACACTGCTGAAATTCTTTCCCTCTGAAAGAAACCACCTGGCCACCCTAGTGAACTTTGTCCTTTTTTCAATGTAGTGTAATCTCGGAGTTGGTATATTTAAGTATGGGGGGCCAAGCTAAAGCCCCTCACTTTGGTGGGGTTAGTTTTGGTCCATTTAGGTTTTTACTCATGGTGACCAAGTGGTTCCTTTCACAGGGAAAGGATTTTGGCAGTCCATGCATTCGGATTAACGAACTTTCGAAGAACTGGGATCAGGTAAGTGAGATTCACTCAAATGTAATTTTGATGGGTCGAAGTAGACCCATATATATATATATATATATGTGTGTGTGTGTGCGTGCGCGCGTGCGCGTGTGTTGATATATATATATATATATATATGTGTGTGTGTGTGTGTGTGTGTGTGTGTGTGTGTGTGTGTGTGTGTGTGTGTGTGTGTGTGTGCATACATGTGTTTATATATATATATATATATATATATATATATATATATATATATATATATATACATGTATACGTGTATACATGTATACATGTATACATGTATATACATGTATATATGGGTCTACTTTAGAACACCGACACGCCAGTTCGCCGACACAAACCACCGACACCAAACAACCGACAACACACAATACCGACAATGCAAAACACCGAACACCATTACCACGACACACTACACGTAAAGAACACATTACACTACATTACATATCCACTAGCCCTAACCCAAACCCTAACCCTAAGGTCCGACACTACCGCACTCCTACCTGCACCCTAACCCTAACTCACTTAACCCACCCTAACCCTAAGATCCGACACTACTGCACACTTACTCCTACCTGCACCCTAACCCTAACTCACTTAACTCCACCCTAACCCTAAGGTCCGACAGTACCAGACATTTACCCTACCTGCACCCTATTCCTAACTTACTTAACCCACCCGAAAACATAAACCCGTCACTAACACACACTTACATTACCCAAACCCTAACTCCGACACTACACCTCACCTTTCACACACCCTAACCCTAAATCCCTCACTATTGCACACTTACCTGTCCGCTCCCTAATCCTAAATCCCTCACTAGCGCATACTTACCAAGTCGCGCTTACACGTTCCCCTTGTCGGTCTTCCAGCTGTCGGGATTTCAGCATGTCGGTCAACTGCATTGTCGGTCCTTTCGCGTTCCTCTTCCGCGTGTCGGCGAACTGGCGTTTCGGCAATTTGAAGAGGACCCATATATATATATATATATATATATATATATATATATATATATATATATATATATGGGTCTACTTTATAACATTGAAATTTCGTAACGTTGAATTTCAGAACATTGAGACCATAACATCAAAAATTCAAAACACTGAAAACTCAAAATATTGAAAACTCAGAACATTGAAAGTGTGCTTCATAACATTGAAAACTACATTACACAAGTAAATAAGATCCCCTCCACCTACAACAACACCTACTTAACAAACACACTTTCTACTATGTTTCCCTGTACACCCCCCCCCGTAAATTAAATATACCAACTCCAAGATCGCACTACAGTGGAAAAAAGTTAATTTCCTAACCTCAGTGTATGGTGATTGTAAAACGTAGTAGAAAGTGTGTTTGTTAGGTGTTGTTGTAGGTGTAGAGGATGTTATTTACATATGTATTGTAGTTTTGAATGCCATAAAGCACACTTTCAATGTTCTGAGTTTTCAATGTTTTGGGTTTTCAGTGTTTTGGGATTTAGATATTTTGGTCTCAATATTATGAAATTCAACTTTATGAAATTTCAATGTTATGAAGTAGACCCATATATATATATATATATATATATATATATATATATATATATATATATATATATATATACATATGTATTTACACATACACATGTTTACTCTTAATTATTTCTATAATAACACCTGTAAGTAATTATTTTTCTTGCAGTGATGATATTAACATTTAATTTATAGCATACTGCTTAACTACAAGCACATCACTTTACCTAGCTCTTTCAACACAAAATCAAAAACAAAAAGTGCAGCATTTTTTAGCTTTGCATATGTATATTTTCATTGTTTCCCTTTTGGTAGTTTATTAGTTTAATAACTCATTAAACTATTAATGCATTACAGAATATTAATCGATGTTTCAACTTCTTTACAATAACAAAAACCCATCAGAAACTAAAGGGCCCTCAGTAGAATCAAACCCAGTCTGACAGACCCTCTACTGAATCAAACCCAATGTGACAGACAAAGCTAGAACAACCACTGCACCTACTTTTCTACCCCATACTTTTCTCTATGCTGCCCTCATACTTATTAATCTGAAGGCCGCCTCACTCTCCTCATTAGCCCAGTGTCAGAACAGATTAGCTAATCACAACTACAGAACCCATCACTGTTCATAGGTTCATAGGTAGGTACTAGGCTATTGGCTCTAGGGCCTACATAAGCCTAGCCAAAAAGGTACCCTGGCTTTCATCACCCAAGAAAATTATTTTCCTGTGCCCTTGTCGAGTAGAGCCACAGAGGTGATCCCTGGGGTGAATTTCCTATTTCCCATCCAATCATCAAGATTTTTCTTGAAGAGTGCTAATGAGGAGCTTTGTTTGATATAGATAGGTAGTCTGTTCCAGAGTATGGGAAATCTCTGGGACAGGAATCTATCCCTCCAGCATGTTCTGTTTATTGTGGTGACAAGGTTTAGGTCCCTAGATCATGTAGCTCAGAAGGATTGGGATTTCTTTAAGGGGAGCATGTCCAACAGCTCTTGGTCTGACATAGCTTTGTATGTTAGGCAGAGATAGTCTCTGAAAAGGCTATATGTGACGGAGTAAAGATGGAGTTTTTTGAGATAGTCTGTGAAGGGCATCTGTTTTGAGGCCGGTAATCCCCTTTGTGAGGTATTTCTGCGGCCTTTCCAGTTGTAGATGTCTTGTGAGGTACATACCAAAAGGGGTGTTGTACTCTATAATGTGTCTAATGACTGACGAGTAGACTGTACATCACTAAAACAACTTAAATGACTTGAGCTTTAACAGTGTGTTATTCACTCACAGTTAGTAGTCACTGACAAACTTATATACCACCATGATAAATGTCCAAACCTAAACAACATAATGTAGCACTATACCCCAGTAGACCCCTCCACAATATTGGGAAATTCTTGCAATCTGTAAACAAATCCTATAACTCTGCTGGGGGTGTCCTCTATTCATCTTATGACTCTAAAATCTGGAAGTCACTATCCCTAACTCTCAAATAGAAAATGTTAACTCTTTTAAAACTCAAATGAAGGTATATCTCCTTCTGAAACATGACTATCCTCATGCTCCACTGCTGAGGGATCATATGATATCTTAGTAGAAATTCTTCTCTCCTTCTAACTCTACTTCATTTCCAAACACACACTGCATCCATCTTCTTTTTCATTTTTCTCGTGTTTCTTCATCTAACTCAACTCTGTACTACTCCCTACCATAATGTCCTCCATTCCTTTTCTGTCCCCATTATTCTCACCCACAATATCTCATTTCTCTCCACTTAGCATATCCACCTGCTGCAGCTCTCTAACTCCTCTCTCTATACGCTCCGCCATATTGTTGTTCTTTTTCTTTGTAGTTACTTGTATTGCAACCACGTATCTAGGATAGCGTCATGATTTTATACAGTAATAATACATTATGTTACATTTCGCACTCCATATTCTGCTTGATGTTGCTTATGTTTGTGATGCTATGTTTAATTTATATAAAATGTAATTGATTGTGGAGCTTTCCCCACCAAGCCTCTGGTGAAAAAGGCAATGTTTTTACTCAGATGGACTATCCTGGTAAACTGCAACAAATAAATTATAAAAAATGAGTGCAAGATCTCTCTCATCGTTATGTAAGTGGCACCCTGCAGCAAACATATTCAGTACTTCTAGATATGCAGGCACTTTTCCATCTTCTTTATTTAAATATTTTTTACTGCCTCAAAATACAACTGTAATATAGGTCGCTGTATATCTCAGCAAAAGCATACTTAGGAAGAAAATTTTCATCCAAAACCAATCAAAGCATCAGTATTATCTGCTGGTTTTATGAATATTACTTGTCTCACAATAAACTGCTGCACATTTCACATTTCACATAGTACTGCCTTGCTATTTCTTCTAAAAGTTTAATATTTACAAGTTCACTGCACTCCATAGCTATATGCTCAGTGAGAATTAACTTGCAACTGCTCAGAGCCGTCCAGTCTATCATGAGCTTCCCCTGGATATGGCATGAGACTACTGCAAGACGACTTGTCTTTGACTTTAAACCACTCTTGTCTAGGACCATTCATCTGTTTTAATGAAACAAACAGCAACTATTTAAAATAATGTCAGAATGCTTAAATAACTCCACATACAAGTTTTATCAGACTTGGACAACAGCTATTAACTATGAACTGTGTTTTTTTGCTCTTTCCCTCTTACACAGCAATGCAATACAAGCTTCATGAATGAAGAAATGAAAGGAAGATGAGGAATGGGCAATGAAAAAGGGACGTAAAGAATATAAAAAGACCCAATAAAAGGTGTAAACTATGACTCTCATGTCTATCTATCCAAATAACTAGCACACCTAAGATATTCATTCTAAACTTGTTAATGTGACGTTGCTTATAACAAAACCCTTGCCTCAGTTGGCAGATACATGATGTTAAAAATAGTTAATGGAAAAATTGTGATGTTAAATGCTTTATAAGTTTGAAAAATTCCATAGAATGCATAAGTATTATTTATGCTCTGATTTGCTTATTGTTTTTGACTAACCGCCTCTTCGAAGAATTTTCTCAGTATGCTCGTGTGTACTAGACTTTAACAACCGTATATTATTAATATAGTAATACCTCTTCTGTTATAAAACTAACAACCTATACATTTGTGGGTTTATTACCCTGAAGCTTCTATACCAGAGACAAGAAATATACCTGGAAACACTAACATTTAACCTGACACATTTTGTCATACATTAATACCACCAGTGACAATTACTTAAACTGGTATTAGCTCTCTAATTAATAACACAGTTAAATACCCCAATCAAGATGCACTAGTCAACAAAACCTCAGGGTTATATAAATTTTTACACTACCTTAACCAACTCTAAGAACCCTCTCATCTTACAACAATTTTGGGGCATAATCTATTTCATTACACCGAACTATATTGCCCCCCAATACTTTCCCTCATAATTCAAAAACTATGAAGAGCTAGAAGACTAGCAGAAGTTAAAATAGGAAGACATGCTGTTTGTTATCTGTACTATATATGTTTTTAATATGGGGCTAAAAGTTATCAAAGCATTACTAACGAGAAGAGTTCCACCTAACCATTTCTGCTTTAACTCCTGTTATAACTCTTCATCATCCAATTCACCCATCTCTTCCAGGCATTGTAGTTTAGTGAATAGGCACAAGTTTGATGCAGGAAGAGTTATATGCCAATGTCCTACCTCTTGCATTTACTGTACCAACTATACCTATCACACTCATCCTTTACTGACACATAGTTATAGTAGTAGGTATGTGGTCATCTGATTCCTGGAATGTCAAAGGGATCCAACTCGAAAAAAAAAAAGAAAACTACTTCTACATTTGATATTCAAATCCAAAGCCAATTTAATCCTCCTACAAGAAATCCACATGCTACCAAAGCAAAAGGAAACCCTCCCTAAAGAAAAAATGGATTAAGAATATCATTGCCTCTGGCAAACCCCAAAATAGCTCAGGAGTAGCAATCATTATTAAATTGACTTCCAATGCGAAATCATAAAAACATGATATGGACATGAATGGAAGGTGGTGCTGTATAACAACTAAACCAGCCTGTTTAGACAAACCTATTCTGATATTAAACCTATACACGCCTTGTGTAAACCAACACAGATTTATAATGTCTATTTATAAAATACTGCTTCACTTCCCCAATCATTACTATATACACTAGGAGGGAACTGGAACTCAATCCAAGACCCTAATACTGACAGATTCAACACCAATTCCAAACACAATAACCGTGCCATATCAGCACTTGAGGAACTTAAAAATTACTTTAACCTATTTGACCTACATATATTCCAGCCCAATAAAAAATAAATATACCTTCTACTCTATGTGTCATAAGTCTTGGTCCAGGCTGGATTTCTTTCTCATTTCCAATATATTTACTAAATATAAAAATTCCTTTCACACAGAAACCAGATACCTATTATATCATTCTAAGATTAACCTAACTATTGATTGGGATGACAATCAAACTAACAGTAACCGAGGATATAACTGGGTCCTTAACTCTAACCTATTAAGGAAAAAAGCAATTCTACAAGAAGTAAATGCCATCCTGGACCAAGCTTTAGACAATTTACTCTATAATCACCTACCTATGGACATTTACTGGACCTCTGTTAAATCCATAATTAGAGGTACCCTTATAAGTAAAGCTTCATGTTATAAAAAAAAAAAAACTTCTCCAGGAGGCAGCCACTCTTAAAAATCAAATCATTAAGCTTGAATCCCAACTGCAATCATCCTTTAAACAAGAAACTGAAACTCAAATAACACAACTCTGACAAAAGCTATATGATCTCAATGCTGAAAACCTAACATACCAAGAAATTAAAACTTTAGCTAATTACTCTGAATGGGCTCACATGCCATCTAAATTCCTGGCGAGGCTTATTAACCAAAACAAACTATCCCCAAACATAACAGAACTTATCTACCGAGATAAACTGTATCACACTACTCAAGATATCATGCATATCTTTGAAAGTATATATACAAAATCCTACAGTCCATCAAACCTCTCTCATAATAAACAGGACCTAGATGCCTTCTTTAACCAATTAAATTTTCCCAAAATCAGTCCAAGTCAACAAAACATGTTATCCTCCCCGATCTCCCAGCAAGAAATTATTATGACAATCAACAAACTCAAACCCAACAAATCACCAGGTCCAGATGGTCTTACGGCCGAATTCTACAAAACTTAGCCACAAAAATCATCTCTCTTTCTTCTCCATCTGTTCAATCACATTACTTCCAATGGTGTAAGTGATATACATTTAAACGCTTCCAAAACAATTTTCATACCTAAACCAAACTCCGACCTCAAAAACCCATTGAACTATAGACCTATAGCCCTATTAAATCTTGATATGAAAATATTTGTGTCAATACTAGCAAACAGAATTAAACCAATCATTCCAAACATTGTTTCCCCTGAACAATCAGGTTTCAGACAAACTCATAAAAACATGATATGGACATGAATGGAAGGTGGTGCTGTATAACAACTAAACCAGCCTGTTTAGACAAACCTATTCTGATATTAAACCTATACCGCCTTGCGTGTAACCAACACAGATTTATAATGTCTATTTATAAAATACTGCTTCACTTCCCCAATCATTACTATATACACTAGGAACTGGGAACTCAACTCAATCCAAGACCCTTAATACTGACAGATTCAATTCCAATTCAATAACACAATCGTGTCAGCACTTGAGACTTAAAAATTACTTTAACCTATTTGACCTACATATATTTCCAGCCCAATAAAAAATAAATATACCTTCTACTCTATGTGTCATAAGTCTTGGTCCAGGCTGGATTTCTTTCTCATTTCCAATATATTTACTAAATATAAAATTCCTTTTCACACAGAAACCAGATACCTATTATATCATTCTAAGATTAACCTAACTATTGATTGGGATGACAATCAAACTAACAGTAACCGAGGATATAACTGGGTCCTTAACTCTAACCTATTAAGGAAAAAAGCAATTCTACAAGAAGTAAATGCCATCCTGGACCAAGCTTTAGACAATTTACTCTATAATCACCTACCTATGGACATTTACTGGACCTCTGTTAAATCCATAATTAGAGTGTGCCCATATAAAAAAAGCTTCATGTTATAAAAAAACTTCCAGGAGGCAGCCACTCTCATTCTCAGGGGCAGCCACTCTTAAACATCAAATCATTAAGCTTGAATCCCAACTGCAATCATCCTTTAAACAAGAAACTGAAACTCAAATAACACAACTCTGACAAAAGCTATATGATCTCAATGCTGAAAACCTAACATACCAAGAAATTAAAACTTTAGCTAATTACTCTGAATGGGCTCACATGCCATCTAAATTCCTGGCGAGGCTTATTAACCAAAACAAACTATCCCCAAACATAACAGAACTTATCTACCGAGATAAACTGTATCACACTACTCAAGATATCATGCATATCTTTGAAAGTATATATACAAAATCCTACAGTCCATCAAACCTCTCTCATAATAAACAGGACCTAGATGCCTTCTTTAACCAATTAAATTTTCCCAAAATCAGTCCAAGTCAACAAAACATGTTATCCTCCCCGATCTCCCAGCAAGAAATTATTATGACAATCAACAAACTCAACAAACTCAACCAACAAATCACCAGGTCCAGATGGTCTTACGCATTCTACAAAAAACAAAAATCATCTCTCTTTCTTCTCCATCTGTTCAATCACATTACTTCCAATGTGTAAAGTGATATACATTTAAACAACTTAAACGCCCAAAACAATTTTCATACCTAAACCAAACTCCGACCTCAAAACCCATTGAACTATAGACCTATAGCCTATTCTTGATATGAAAATATTTGTGTCAATACTAGCAAACAGAATTAAACCAATCATTCCAAACATTGTTTCCCCTGAACAATCAGGTTTCAGACAAACCTTTGATCATACCCTTACCCTGGACACCATGATCAATCTCTCTAACCATACATGTACTTCAATTTACACCTTAGCTATTGATGCTACAAAAGCATTTGATAGACTCAGTGTAAACTTTTTGCTCAATATCTTGCCTCTCTTTAACATACCCAATAACTACATACAAGCTATCAAAACACTACACTCCAAGGCTCATACTTACCTACAAATTAATAAACACATATCTTCTCCAATTGGCATTGAGAATGGTGCCAGACAAGGATGTCCTATGTCCCCCTATCTTTTTAATTTATAAATTGAACCCCTTTTTCTCCTCATTTTTTCAGAAAACTTTCTACCATACCCCCAATATTTTTAACACTAAAATTACCCTAGCGGCTTCTGCTTATGATCTAAATCTTTACTATTCACTATTCAGACCTCCAAAAACTATCTCGAATTACAAACTAAACCTAAAGAAAACAAATATCTTCCCTATTAACTCCGTCTGTCAGCTTCCCACATACTCCTTAGCAGCTGGTATTAAAACTAGCAATTCATTAAAATATCTAGGAATATCCTTCCACCAAGATCCTAAACAATCATATACAAATAACATTATCAAACTCTAGTCAAAACATACAACATATGGGCAGATGGGCAAAACTTCACTTCCATTCCTAGCTAAACTAGCCACAATCAAAATGAAGCTTCTACCTAGATTTCTATATATATTTACTGCCTCCAGTACCATTATCAAAAACTCTTCAAAACCATCCACTCCATAATTTCAAAATTTATTTGCTTCCCCTAATCAATCAGAATCAGTTATAATAAATTTACCTACCATAAAGACTATGGAGGGTTAGGGCTGCCGGACTTTAAACTCTACTATGATATCATAAGCTGTAATAGACTAATAACAATAGCTGACTGCACCCCATCACCACAACAATGGTCTCCAACCTGGGCCAAACTATTACACAATTATATCAAAACACTACCCATAAACCCCAAAGCCCTCCCTTTCCTTTACAATGAGAATTTAAAAAATCTTAAACTACACCCAATGATTAAACATAAAATCACTCTCATGCAAAGGATTTTCAAATGATTAAGCCTATATTATGCATTCACTTCCCTACAACCTATCCACCTTAACCCAATCTCAAAATGAATAACATTATGATTAACCTAAACAATTATCCCCTCCTCCAGAAAATAACCATCTCTTATATATTCCCCTTCCAGAACAATACTATCACTGAAATGAGAACACAATTAAATCTCCCTAAAAGCTATACTATCATTTTAAGGCAAATTCGAGACCTTACCCAATACATCATAGACAATCCTGATACCAACGCAAATGACATCCAAACATGCAAAACCATATGGAACCTCCTATCCTCAAACAAAATAATGCTATCTAACTCCTACAAACATATTCTAGCAATCAAAATGCAAAAATAAGTTCTTTATTCTAGTTGTTGGAAGGAAATCAATCCTTCAATCACAAACTTATTCCCCATAAAAAACTTAAATATACACAGATCATGATACTTCATAATGCCTATCTCACTCCAATCATTATAAATAAAATACAGCCAACGACCTCTCCACTCTGTTCCTACTGTGATAATCACAAGGCTGATCTACTCCACATCTTCTGGAGCTGCAAGTGCACTTACAAGCTACAGTGCTCACTTAGAGTCCAACTAGAAAAAATGGGCTAAGAAAAGTCCACCTTATCTTGGAAACTAGCTTTCCTACATATCATCCCCACAGGCCTGACTAAACTACAAAGACAAACATTAATAACACTAGTTTCTTTACTTAAATACTACATTACATTACAATGGAAGGATATATTTTCACTCACATGGGAGGGTTTCAAACAATTAGCTACCAAACACCTACTAGCTCACAAATATTTAACCTACACTGAGAAATCCCAGACTCACTTTACAGAATTTTGGAAATCCCTTTTTGAACATATTCTAACTTGAAGTTGGTATACGTAATTATTGACATAATTTTGGCATATGTGTAAATAGTTCTTACTGTTTTGCATTTATGTTTTATTATTCAGCAATGTATTCCCTGGTCATATTACTACCTGTATATTAATATTGTTGTTTTACTGTATCTGTTTTCACAAAAAAAGTAAATAAAAAAATGTATACATAAAATAATGTCAAAATGCTAAACACATGATTAAAACTATTCATTAAAAACAAAAAAATTAATATTGCACCTTATTCAAGATATTAAAGAAGGTAGTTTGCAATAATTCAGTAAAAATAAAAGGAAAATAACAACACATTTAATGTTCATCAGCTCTACCCTATAGTTGGACTTGAATTTTAAAAATAATATATTATGTTTTATAATTATTTATGTCACTCTACTCTACTTTATTTAATTTTATGATTTATTAAGTCTAATAATGTAGCTTGCCTCATTATTCCAGATTAAATACTTTTCTTATAAAACAGAAAATATTTCACAAAGAACAAAAGTGTATCAACTGCAAGTAAGGTTTGCTATATATGGTATACATAATAAAAATGTTCAATGTAAACATTTATAATAAAAAAAAAATGAAAATAAAATATTTTATTTGTCTTTTGCTTTGTTCAAAGCAGTCACTTATGCATGTGCTTCTTGGTTAATACATAACAGAGCTTTGTGTTTTCTACAGTGACAAGCCTCCCAGCACCCACACATCTCCTGCTACATACATGTGTGTTTATATGTTTATATATGTTTATATATATATATATATATATATATATATATATATATATATATATATATATATATACTTTTAAAGCTCAACGTTTCAAAACTTCGAAATTCTTATTGGCGAGAACACAAGATTGAAATTTTGAATCTTTGATGGTTCAAAAAAAAATAAAAACTTTTTTTATGTTTTTGCAGGGGGCAAGCCCCCATGCACCCCCCAACACCCCCTGCCAATTAAATATACCATCTCTGAGACTGCACTGCAGTGAAGAAAATGGCAAATTTCCTGTTCCACACTGTACAGCTTTCTCCATTTAAACCATTCAAAGTTGCATTCCAGTGTCTTTCTTTCTGTTACATTGCTGCTTGTCCCTTGTCACTGTTGTGTCTGCCACAGCCTCCTCTGATACACTACTTCTATAAATTCTGTGTGTTTGAGGAACGCTTGGTTCATTCGCACAGATCAACAACACTTAGTGACCTTGCCTTTGTACACATTGCTGCATCTTGTGCCATCCAAAGCACTTTTATTTGAAAAAAGTTGCACTTCTTTAAGTGAGGTGTACTATTATTCTTTTCTTGAATTGTATACTGCAGTTATGGTAACTCTAGTCATAGGAGACTCCATTGTGAGACATATGGATGCCCCACTCACCACCCTGACCAAGGAGAAAGTCACAGTCATTTGCTTACCAGATACCAGGATCTGCCAAGTTACTCATGCACTCAGGTTATTGAACCACAAGTACCAGTAGAGCTCAGTCATAGTCCATGTGGGTGTAAATTACCTTAGGTGTACCTCTTTAGACTATATGAAGAGCGACATGCTGGAACTCGTGGTCTATGACTGCCAAGCTGGTAAGAGCCTCTCATTGAGCTGTAACCTACATTTACCAAAGATGATGCCGTTATATGAAGAGAAGATGATCGACTAATAATTTGCTTAGCTCCTGATGTCATTCAAAGGGGGTACAATATTTGTCAGCAGATTAACTTGACCAAAGCCAATTTTGGGATAAATACAGCCTCCAAGGCCAACAACCTCAAGGCTTTCTTTAGCTATGTCCAAAACCTCAAAGGTGGCAAACAAGAATGCACAGAACTGATTGTTAATGCAACCACTTACACAGAGCCAGATTATATAGCAAACCTGCTGGCTGAAAAATTTAGCTTCAATTTTACTCCCTTCTCTGCCCGAGCTGCCCCCAAAGTAATACCATCAACCATAAACCCCAAACTACCACTAGGAACTAGGTCCTAAATGTGATCTCTAAGGCTAAGAACATTGCATCTATGCACTCTGAAAATATCCCAGGATGTGTCCTAAATAGCTTGAAGCATGACCTCTCTGGACATCTTAAGTCACTATTTCATAATAACTTCCAGACAGGCTTTGTGCCACATGAATGGAGGACTGCAATGGTCATCCCTCTGCACAAGGGTGGTCCATCAATGGACCCTGTGACTTACAGCCCCATTAATCTGACTAGTCTCATATGCAAAGCATGGAAAGAATCATCATGGATATGATTAATAATGACATAGGAAACCATCACATAATGGATACAACCCATTTTGGCTTTGTTAAAAGCAGATCATGCCTATTCATCCTGGTGGACTTCTTTGAAAAAGTCACCAAGGCAATAGATGAAGGCAAAATGGTGCATACTGCTTAACTTAACCTGGCTAAGGCATCTGACACAGCACCTCACATGGGCATTGTAAAAAACTCAAGGAATTGGGCATTAACCCCAGTGTTATGAGCTGGATAGCCAGCTGGTTCTCAAATAACACAGAAGAAGTTAGGATAGGACAGGCCCACTCTACAAAGAGGTCAGTTACTAGTGCAGTCCCTTAAGGCTCTGTGCTAAGCCCTCTCCCTTTTGGCATTTACTTCTAGTAAGTCAAATTCAGTGTCAAAGACCTCTGGTTGATAAAGTTTGCAGATGACTGCAGACTAGGAAAAGTCATACAATCCTCCCAAGACAATAACATCTCAAAGGAAGGACTAACACAGAGAAATGACTGGTGCTAAAGCATGGCTTAAAACTCATTGCCAAGAAATGCATAATAGCACCCTTTGAGTAGTTGGCCCCCTTAGGAAACTACTTCAGTAATAACATACCCTTAGGTATGGACCCAGTATGTATGTGGATAGTAACATGGCTTTTGACCAACATGTGTCTAAGGTAGTAAGGAAATCCTTCTATGTTGATCAGCTTATAAACACTGGCATGGCATCTAGGTCCAAAGAGGTAATTGTTTTTCTGTATATGGCCCTCATCAGATCCATCATTGAGTAAAACACCCCCTTCAGATTGTACCTTACCAGGCACATGCAGCAACTGGATGGTCCACAGAGCTTCCTAACACAAAGAATGCAGGTGTAAACAGCATTTCCTATGCAGAGTGCCTCAAAGCCCGAGACAAATTGTGCCTGGTATACAAAGCATCCTTGAATCCCACTCTGATGTAACCTTTTCTACATCCACAAAACCAACAGCATCCGAACTACTTGATCTATGAACTTGAACTTTGTTTGCAACATAAATTGAACATGTCAGAGGGGCAGGCAGGTGTCTCAGAGAACTTCATGTGAAGCAAAGTTCTTCTTTAACCCTACTCAAGTGTAACCTGGACCAGTGAATGGGGAATCAGAAATTCACTACAGGTCTAGCACCTATGCCTCTAATGAGCAGAAATAGTCATTAAATCATATCCTAGCTTATATATACCCCTTAAAAAAAACTCTTAAGGTTCAAAAAAACTGCAGGATACATTTGGGATGCATGGCTAGGTTTACAAAGGCCGCAGTGATCCTCAGCCTAGTAAAGACTTATAAACCTATGAACAGATATACAATATATTGAGTCAGTACTTTTTCACCCAAATAATCTAGTTTTATTTCCTTAATAAAAGGAAAATCAAACAAAAATTTCCCAAGCATTTACATTTTCGACAAAACATTTTATACTTTTTAGCACAATGCTCCAATTCTCCACACTACAAGTACTTCCACTTATCATGATTATTTATTACAGACAGAGAGGCGCCACAAAAAGCATGTCTTTGGTTGTCTGCTGTAGGTTACATATACCCTACAACCTTTGATATTTACTAGACTTGGAATATTTAGCAACATAATATCAATGCCTTTGAATTTAGCAATAACCTCCCGTCTTCTATTCCAAATCCTCTTCTCAAAATAATGTTTATAACATCTTGTGTAGTTTTGCAATATAAAGAGAAAAAAATGTAGTATCTTGACTTCAATATCTGCTGTTAGAAACTGCAATATACATTTTTGATGTAATATTAACACCAGCAATATCATATAATGAATAATCGTGAAAACCATTTGTTTCAGTGTACACAAACTTAACAAGTTTTCAGCTGTTGTACAATTTTCAAATGTTAGCTCACAAAAAATATCCTTCCCAACATAAATTAATGCTAAAACGTCAGCTGCATGAATGCCAAATTGCAAAACCAAACTGTCTCATATCTATCAAATGCCAAGTCCTTTTTCATAGCAGTCTGTCAATCTTGGTGGAGCACATTAAATTGTTCTATTTGTCCTTTTTAACAATTTCAATTTAAGACAACTGTGGTGTACAATTATCTTTCTTCTCACTCCACCGACTGCCAAACAGAGATTATGCAGAGTGACTGATCTTTATCCTTCAGTGACATCACTTCTCTTTAGCAGCATTCATTTCATTCAGTTTACATATCGTTTGAGTCTACAATGCTGTATTTTTATCAGTAGGTTCCTCGATGTTTATTAAGCCTTCCAACCTATCACCATATAAACTTCCATCTGCAATTCATGCTATTTAAACGTTGCACTAATGCACTTCACTCCTCTTTCCTCTGCAGAAGCACGTTCTGCTATCTCCATTCATTCGTGCTCCATACTGCAACCACCCTGTAGCCCTTTGCAGTACACAAGAAGTGAAAAACAAAAAGGAACTTTCCGTGGTGCTCTGGCTAAATTTCCTCTAGTCAGTATAAATATCACCTTGGGTCTCCCCTCAAAAGAGGCCACTACTCTAGTGGGACTAACTCAGTCTACAAAAAATACATAGATAGACAGACAGACAGATAGACAGATAGATGGACATATAGACAGATAAATAAATAAATAATATATAACTAACTGTTTGGGCTGCATAATAAATGACTTATCAGGAACCTAAACTTAACGAGATTCTGCAAGACACAAACAAAGTAATCTTAAACTTGCTCCATAACTTAAAGGGAGGGCTAACATAAATAGAAGAAAACTAGGACAGTACACTTTCATGCTAAGAGATTTGCATACAACTGCAAGTCATAGTGCCATACTTCCCATCATGAAAGGAGATACTGCCAGTACAGCTATCTGGAATTTTGTAAATAATTATATGTCAATGGTGAATATTGAAATGATCTGTGTAACATGCTTGTGCTACAACTGTATTAGAACTGCATGTTATGTGTATACAAACTGCTGGTACAGAGTGTGTTGATAAGGTATTTTACAAAGTACTGAGCTTATAGATGTATTTGCAGTGTACCCTGCTGGAAGAGAACAGAAATGTGCATGCACTATTGTAACTGTTTAAATGTATATATTTTAACGATAGAAACTGGAACACAGGAGGTTAACGTCAGAAGAATAACTGAAATTAAATTACTTTATGCTAGCAAGGAAACACAATGTCTAAAACTAGGGAACTTCCTAGATTGTCTTGAAAGTGTTTTATTCTTTTATAACCTCCAGCATCTACCAAGATCTGAGGAAAAGCCCTTGTCTATGCATTTTCACAGGTAGATGCCAGATTCCAGTAGTGGGGGGGTTTACTTGGGATAGAGTCAGATGACAAGAGATGATGTAATTCTGCAAGTTATCCCAGCAGTAATATTTGAGATATTAATCTGGGAAGTCTTAGTGAGAGACAGCATTCTGTATTCTGTCTTTGGCCTGACAACAACAACTACAGAAGATCCATTCACCACACCTCTGCATTGCTCTGAGTAAGTAAGTCTAGGGAACAGTATAATTCTCTTAGATATAGTCAGGAATATAGCAATACTTAGTTTAGATATGTTTTCTTTATTTATTTGACACTGTCCTGCAATGTTGTTTTATATATTTCCTGTGATTTTGAACGCTGATGTCACTGTAATTATATATTGAGTATTTTCTTGTTCTTTTATTAGTTACAATTAAATATGTTTAACCATTTCATTGTGGCTGATCTTTGTAGACCTATATACGTTCTGAGAGTGCATGCATATTTATTTGGTGACACTGTAGACCACTCCTAACAGCATTGCTCTTGGTCAAACTACCATTTGTATTAATAGTAACATTACACAGTAAACTTGGACACCGTTTGTTAAGGGCCTTAAAGTAGCTGATAAGGGGTTCTGGTGGCAGTGGTAACTTCTGAGCAGAAGGGGTATAGCTAGTAAAGCTGTGCCAGCCTTTCCCAGGTGTGTGTGTGTGTGTGTGTGTGTGTGTGTGTGTGTGTGTGTGTGTGTGTGTGTGTGTGTGTGTGTGTGTGTGTGTGTAAAACAAATCTCCAAACGCATGTGTGTCAGCTACTTGGGAAGGGACACGAAGCACTGGTTGGACAGAGAGAGTGTTGGAGGATTTGGCCTGGAACCCTAGCTAAGGACTCAGTCTATAGCTGTGCTAGTGGGGATCTGGAGAGAGAGGAATAAACCAGCCCTGGACTGACTGTGGTCTTTGTGTGCTCTTAAGGGAAATTGCACTTGATTCAGAGAGCTGCATCTGGAAATACTATGTGTGTGCCTGTCATCCTGTCAATATATGTCCCCCACAGGTGCTTGTGGTGAGGATTAAGACTCCTTGATTACTGGGCCAGTGGTCGGGCATCACACTGATTGTCTGGCAGTGGTGGAATATCCACATATTGGGATTCAGTGGTGTGGATATTGACTTCCTGTAGCCTGTAAACATTGGTCACTAAGAAAGGTGATTGTACTCTGAAGCAGCCAGACAGGGAACATTCAGAGTTCCATATCACAATAGTTTTATTTATTTTTTGTTAGCTTACTTAGTCAGGGACAGCAGGCAAGGATGTCAGCAGAGGAATATGGCAAGCTGACAAGGAGCCAGTTGGCTAAGATGTGCCAAGACAAAGAACTGGTGCATGCCAACCTGACTAAAGCAGAAATGATTGCAGCCTTAGTCACAGCTGCATCATGAACCAGCTGGAGGACAACCAGACTGGCCTTGGGGATGTACAACTCTCAGAAAATGGACAGTTCATCCCTTCCATGAGGCCAAACTTTTGAAAACAGAATCAGCAGAGAGACTGTGGCATTTGGAGGTTGAGGAAAAGGAAAAAGAGAAATGAATGGAATTAGAATCAGAAGAAAGACTGAGACTTCTGGAAGCTGAGGAAAATGAGAAGCAGAGGCAACATGAAAAGGAGATGCTGACTCTTCACCAGGGTCATGGAGCTAATGGGGTAGGGAGTAACCGAACCCCAGAAGTAACAAAGGCCAGTACATTTCTTCCACAGTTTACAGAGGGGGATCATTTTGATAGTTTTATTCATATATTTGAAAGGGGATGTAAACAGCATAATGTTGATCAAGGGATCTGGGTACAGTTCCTGACCCCTTACTCCATGGGAAAGCTGTAACTGTTGTTTCTAAATTGTCTGATGCTGATTGCTTAAATTATAATACTGTTAAAATTTGTTTATTAGAGTGTTTTAAGTGAATACCTGAAGCTCATAGAGAAAAGTTTCATGAACATAGATGCAAGGCAGATGAAGGTGTGTGAATATATTGCTGAGTTAAGCACTTATTTTCATAGGTGGGTGAATGGGTGTCAGGTCACCACTTTTGAAGGGTTGGCAGACCTTTTGGTGAGGGAACAAGCCTTTAGCACTTTGCCTGAGGACATGAGACTCTGGTTAGCAGATAAGGAATGCAATACCACATATGAGTTGGGGAAAAAGAGAGAGCTATACCTAGCAAGTAGGGCATCACTGCACAGGAAAGGGATACCCAGTGCTGCACATGGGTCTTAGAAAACCCATGGTGGGCAGCCAAAACCGCCCCAACAGAGTTTGCCAATAACAGGGGAAGCCCCTAGTTCAGGTACACAGCCAGTATCAAGGACTAAATGTTTAAATGTAACCAGTGGGGCCACGTAGCATATAGATGTCCACAGAGGCAAGGTGGGGAACAAATGTTGGGAGAGCCAGTAAGTGGGAATGATAGAATGCCAGCAGTAAGTTGTCTGGTGACAACTAGGGTACCAAGCTACCACAAGAGGTTATATCTTACCTTAGTAGATGGGAAACAGGCCACTGCGATGAGAGGCACAGCCTCCGACCTAACCATTGTGAAGCCTACAATAGTTAAAGAGGAAGACTATTTGCTTGTGCAGTCTACTCCAGTCAGAGCTTTGGGAGGGACCCATTCCAAATACCTTAGGCTAGGGTTCACTTTGACTGGGAGGGTGGAAAAGAAGCAAGTAAGTAAGTGTGTTTGAGGATATCCCTGCAGATGTCCTGATATGGAATGATTTTGATAAATGGGTACCTTGTGTGCATGCAGTTACATGCAGTCAGGCTTAGATACAAGCATGTGGCTACGGTAGCCTTGGGAGACCCAGATAGACTGCACACTTGAAGTGAGGACTGGTGAGGTGGCTACTTCAAGGAGGGAGCTACCCTGCAGCAGTGAGACTGAAGGTGAGATACAGCTGCTGGTGGGTATTGATGTTCCCTTGAACAGAGTGACTACAAGGGCAGAGGTGAGTTGTAGTACCCAGGCTGACAGTGAGGCACCACTGTCAGAGAATAGGAGATTTCATGTGGAAAGGGAGCTCAGAAGGATTACAAAAAGAATGTTGAGACAGGCTCAGCTCTCAGACCCTACATTACAATGCCTGAGGGAGGTAGCTAGTGAGGCACCTGATTCTCAAGGAAAGGTGGAGTCTGTGTACTGGGACAAAGGGTTACTGTATAGACAGTGGACCCCTGAGGGGGGGGGGGGGCTAGAGGGTGAGAGAATACAGTATTTGATAGTGCCCAGAGCCTACCATCTGGCACTTCTAGTCATAGCCCATGACATTTCCTTTGCAGGTTATATGGGCATAAAGTGTACCAAGAGACTTATTATGCAGAACTTTTATTGGCCTGGGATTTCCAGAGATGTAACTGGGTACTGCAGGACCTGTGAGCAATGCCAAAAGGTAGGCAAGGCAGGAGACAAGGTGAACGCTCCTTTGGTGCCTTTGTCTGTGATTGAGGAGCATTTCAAAGGGTAGCTATGAATATTGTGAGGCCTCTGAGTACCCCAAATTCCACATGGAAGAAGTATATCCTAGTGGTAGTAGATTATGCTACCCTTAGGCAGTGACTCTGTCCTCCTTTGAGGCAGAAAAGATGGCAAATGCTTTGTTAGAGATTTTCAGCAGGGTAGGTTTCCCAAAAGAAAAACTGACTGACAGAGGTGCCAATTTTACATCAGACCTGCTGGCTTGTCTGTGGGAGTGCTATGGGATGAAACACCTAAAGACCACCCCCTACCACGCCCAGAATAATGGTCTTGTGGAGAGGTTAAACTCTACCATAAAGACCATGCTACAGTCATTTTCAGACCAGTTTAAGAGAGAGTGGGACAAATATTAGCCCCATCTGTTGTTTTCTTACAGGGAGGTGTCCCAAGAATCCACAAGTTTTTCACCCTTTGAGTTGCTGTATGAGCACAGAGTGAGGAGACCTCTAGATCTGATTCATGATGAGTTAAAAGGCGAGTGTGAATCCAACAAGGAGTCTGTTGTGGCACAAGATCATAGGATGTTACTAGGCTAATGGCCCTGGGGCCCTTACAAGCCTAGCCAAGCATTTATCCCCAAAAAAGAAACCTCAGTCAGCACCTGTCATCCCTGTCAGTGAGGTACAAAGATGGAACCCCTGGAACAAATTTGTGGCTTTCCATCCACTCATCAAGGCTGTGCTTAAACAGGGTCAGTGAGGTACTCTATTTGACATGTATGGGAAGTCTATTCCAGAGATGGCGCAGCCTCTGGGAGACAAACCTGTCTCTCCAGCAGGTTTTGTTGATATTGCATATTAGATTTGGGCCTATTGAGTGGGTAATGTGCAAGGAGTTAGACTTATGGATATGGAGCATCTCTAGTAGGGCAGGCTCCAAAATTGCCTTGTAGGCGAGACACAGATCACCTCTCAGCAAGCTGTATGATACCGAATAAAGTGATAGTGATTTGAGCCTGTCCACATAGGACAGGTGATGGAGGCCATGAATTCTCTTTGTGAGGTATTTCTGTAGCCTTTCCAGTTGGTGTAGGTGTTTGGAGAGGTACATACCAAACAGGGCGTTATACTCAATTATAGGTCTAATGAGGGAGGTGTACAGAGTGGTAATAACCGCCTTTTTTCTGGATGCAATCATTTTACTTATGATATGAACCAAAAGGCTTTTCTGACCACTGCCGCCACATAATGGTCGAATGTGAGATTGTTGTCAACCTGAGTACCCAGGTCTCTCACCAAGGGGTGTGTGCTTAGGGGGCTGCCGTTGATGTGGTACTCAGTAGGGGCCATGGTTTTACCAAATGGTCTGATAAAACATTTTTTTTATGTTTAAATTAAGGCCATAACTTTGGTACCAGTTATTTGTAGCTGTAAGACCTTCTTGCACTATGTTAATGTCATTTGGGGAGTCAATGGCAGCACCCAACTTGCAGTTATCCACAAACATGGTCAGCCACAGGCCTTTGGTCTTTGCCTGGACCTCTGAGAAGTAAATGCCAAATAGGAGGGTTCCCAGGACAGATCCCTGGAGAACACCACTAGTGACAGGTCTGCTGTCGGAGCTGGTGGCACCTATTTTGACCTTGTGGGTTCTGTGAGTTGGCCACCCACCTGATGAGATAGGGATTTACACTAAGTTGTGTTAGCTTTTCAATGATGCCTGAGTGGGGGATTGTGTCAAAGGCCTTGGCCAGGTCAAGGTAAGCTGTATGTACTGAGTTTCCCTCATCCAGAGCCTTGGTGACAGTCTCAAAGAAGCCAACTAGATTCAATAGGCAAGATCTGCCCCTGAAGAATCCGAATTGGGTGGGGTTGAGTGTTTGAAGATTGCCCATGTCCTTGTTTATGAGCTCCATAATAATACGCGCCATGGCTTTACAGATCAGACTTATCAAGATAATGGGGTGATAGTTTCCTGGATCAGTAGTGGCACCACTTTTGTGCAAGGGGATGACAATGGCGATTCTCCACTCTGCTGGAATGAAGCCTGCTATCAGGCTGTGGTTGAACAGGGTGCTCAACGGCGAAGTTAGTTCTTGATGGAAATGATGCAGAATACAGCCAGGGATATTATTAGGTCCCATGGAAACTGTGTTCTTTGCTTTGGATAGGGCCTTTAACACTTGATCTACGGAGATGTGAGGTGTGGGACAAGTATCAGGGATGCTGACTGGGCCTTTGTTGGCCATAAGAGGGTGAATTTTGAGCTGAACCTATCAGCTAGCAGGTTGGCTAAGTCATCAGGATCAGTGTAAGTGGTACCATTAAGTACTAATTTGGAACAAACTTGAGCTTTGCTATGGAGGTTCCTAACATAACTGAAGAAGGACTTGTGGTTTCCCATTGTTTCAGAGGCTACTTTCAACTCATAATTGGTTTTGGAGTTTTTCACTAGTGATCTAATTTGCTTGTTGAGGCAGAAGAGGGAGATTTTCCGATTTGGAATTTGTTCCTTTTCACCCTTGGACAACATTTTCTTCCTTTTGTTGTAAAGCCTGTTGATAGAGGATGTACACCAGACAGGTCTGTGTTTCCTTGATTTAGTTCTGTTGGGTATAGCTGAGTCCATGCAGTTGTACAGGTGCTTGTATACTGCACTGGTGTAATGTTCAGCACAGCTGTCTGCATCCTCTGAGGGGGGGGGCAGTAGTGTGAAGCTGCTGATACCCTCCCTTAGGAGGATGTAGTCAGCTTTTGAGTTGTTTTTTAGCCTGGTTATGGCTGGGGAGGGTTGGGTGGGATAGAAAATTTGAATGAGACAGACTGATGATCTGATCTCACCAGGGAAGAACATATTGTGGGAGTGGTGGAGCAGTCACCCATGTTGGTGACAACCAAGTTCAGTATGTTATCTCCCCTAGTGGGAGATGAGACCAGCTGGTCTAGTACATTAGAGCTGATGAAGTCAAGGAATCTTTGGGTGAGTGCATTAGTGCAGGAATAGCTCACCCAGTCTATGATGGGGTAGTTGAAGTCAACAAGGATCAGGGTGCTAGGGAGTAACTTGATGGAGTAAAGTAGATCCAGGTAGGAGGAGTGGGTGTCCTGAGTCATGCAGGGGGGTCTATAGCTGTCCATAACTTGGATGGGTGTCTTGCCAACTGTCAGTTGCAGCTGGAGTAATTCCATGCATCATGCTGGTAAACCAGTCTGGAAGTGTGCCTGTCTTTAATGAAGATAGAGACTCCACCACCTTTGTCTTTCTGATCTCATTTTGGGGTCGGAAAGTGTGGAATGAAGTATAACCTGGTAATCCAGGGGGTGCTCTCCACAGCCCTGAACCAAGTTTCCATGACTGCACAGACATTGGCATCCCCCAATGTGAGGGGAGCCTCCAGTGAGTGCATTTTCAGATTAAGGCTCCTAGCATTTAGCAGCATGACCTTCAATTTGCTTTTTGACAGATCTTTCATGTTGGAAGTTTTGTCTTTGGGACATAGCCTAAAAAAAGGTACAATGGGGGAGGCAAGAGCCTTGGCCAAGATCCGGAACCCCAAGGGTGACAGGTGGAGGCCATCTCTGGCAAAGCAATGAGGCCTGTCAATCATGTCATCCCAGGCAGACAGATACTGGATCCCCTTGGAAAAACACCAGAAACTAAGCCAGTTGTTAAAGTCCTAAACCTTAAGGCTCAGGGAACTCATGGGCTTGGCCAAGGAGAACCTGGCTGAAGCCTAACAGTAGAAAAAGGTCTGGTATGACAGGAATGCTCCAGCTAGAGAGTATGCTGTGAGGCAGCAGGTTATGGTTCTCATTCCTGTCAGATGCAACAAACTGCAAGTAGCTTGGGAGGGACCCTTCAAAGTGGTAAGAAAGGTCAGTGATGTTAACTAAATGGTAGAACTGCTAGGCAGGAGGCAGGGGCATAAATTGTACCATGTTAACATGATAAAACCTTACCATGACAGACAGGCCCTTGTGCTGAGTATTTGCAGTGGATGGCAGGAGGAGTCTGAGGGAATATGGTGATTGATCTCCTCAGTGAGGCTTGGACTGACACCTCAGTGGAAGGGGCAGGAATGTCCCAGCAGCTATCCTCTACCCAGGTTTGAGAAATCTGAGCAGTGTTACAGGACTTTTGGGGCATGTTCACTGGGAAACCAGGGTGCACCCCTCTGGTGTAGCACCATATGGATACAGGACCCCAAAAGCCTATTAAGCAGGCCCCATTTATGATACCTAAGAGAGTCAAACAGACTCTGAGGGAGGAGATATAGGAAATGTTGGAACTAGGGGTAATCCAGGAGTCCAGCAGTCCCTGGGCCTCCCCAGTTGTGTGGTACCAAAAAAGGATGGCAGCACTCGGTTCTGTGTGGACTACAGGAAATTAAATAGTCACACAGAGTCAGATGCTTACCCCATGCCTAGGCAGATGAAGCCCTAGAGCAGTTAGGTGGTGCTAAGCATCTTACCACTACTGATCTTACCAAGGGCTACTGGCAGGTGTCCTTGACTCACAGTGCTAGAAAGAGGTCAGCCTTTGGGACTCCTTTCAGCTTGTATGAGTTCACAATGATGCCCTTTGGAATGAAAAATGCACCAGCAACTTTCCATAGGCTGGTAGATGGTATCCTAGAAGGAGCAGGAGATTTTGCCCTTAGTGACCTGGATGATATTTCCATCTACAGCCATTCCTGGCATAAGCACCTTTGGTAAGTCAGGGAAATGCCGAGCAGACTGCAGAGAGCAGGGTTGACTATTAAGCCCAGTAAGTGTCAGGTGGGTATGGCAGAGATCTCCCACCTGGGACACAGAGTGGAGAGTGGTAATATCAGACCAGAACCTGACAAAATGGAAGCCATTCAAGCATGGCCTGCCCCTGTTAACAAAAAGCAGGTGAGGGCATTCTTAGGGACAGCAGGGTACTACCGAAAGTTTGTCCCCAATTATAGCACCATGGCTGTTCCCCTCACAGACCTGACAAAGAAAAACAGGCCAGATAAGGTAATGCAGACCCCAGCATGTGAGGAGGCATTCCAGAAGCTTAAAGAAGATTTGAGAAGACCCCCTGTGTTAGCCACTCCAGATTACAGCAAATAATTTGTTGTGCAGGTGGATGTTTCAAACCATGAAGTGGGGCTGTACTCAGCCAGGTTTTCTCATAAGGAGAAGAGCATCCAGTGGTTTATCTCAGTCATAGGCTCCAACCCAGGGAGGAATGCTATGCAGCTGTAGAAAAGGAATGTCTAGCCATAGTGTGGGCACTGCAGAAACGTCAGCCTTATCTGTATGGAAGAAAATTCACTGTAGTTACAGATCACAATCCCTTAACATGGCTACATTGAGTCAGCCAGCAAAATGCCAAGTAACTAAGGTGGAGCCTAGGTTTGCAAGCATATGATATGACAGTACAGCACTACAGCGGGGTCAGCAATGCTAACACAGATAGGCTCTCAAGACAGAAAATAGGGTAAGGTATGCCCAGATAGGCTCATCCCTCTCACAACATTTTTCAAGGGTCACTTGAAAAAATAGTTTGAGTCTTCTAGGGGGGGAAGAAGTGTCACAAAAGGAGATACTGCCAGCACAGCTATCTGGAATTTTGTAAGTAATTATATGTCATTGGTGAATATCAAAATGATTTGTGTAAGATGCTTGTGTTACAACTGTATTAGAACTGTATGTTATGTGTATATCAAACTGCTGGTACAGAACTGTGTGCTGAAATGGTATTTTGAAATAGTACTGAGCTTAAAGACGCATCCACAGTGTGCCCTGCTGGATGTACATGCACTATTGTAACTGGTTAAATGTATATATTTTAACAATGGAAACTGAAACACAGGAGGTTAACTTCAGAAAAATAGCTGATATTAAATTACTTTATGGCAGCAAGGAGACACGATCCCCCGGATTTACTAATCTCCCATGCAGGACTAATCCAGTCCTGCACGGAAGTGGCAGTTTAAGAGGAGGACAACAGCATGCCATGCATAATGAAGGCAAGCTGCTTGAGCTCCAAATCCTACACGAAGCGTGGACGAGTGCAGAGGGCGTGTCTGAGAACAGAGCCCTCAGAATGAACACGCCCCTGCAAAGTAGAACAGCAGAAACTGTAAATAAATGAGCGAGACCACTCATAGGTGTCCGAATATCCCCACCAACAGTCCCCCATGTGTACAACAGAAACAGGACATAAAAATAAAAAGAGGAAACCCCTTTATTTTTATTTAAAACCCCGAGTACAGCTAACCGTAGGTGCACGGGTGTGCCCATTGCTTAGCTACAGTTAAAGCAGCTGAAAAGGCTGAAGAGGATAACAAGGGATATATATGCAAACGAAGAAGCACAGCAATAGTGTAGTAGTTAGAGTATCCACCTAACGAACAGGCATTCCCGGTTCGAGTCCCACTGCAGCACATATCATTTTCCATGTGAAATCTGTATATGAACATATTTTTACATCTTTTTGCTGTATAACCTACATAATAACATTTAAATGTGAACTGGAGTACTGCATTAAATGCACCTGTGAAATGTCAGTGTCATAATGAATAAGGCACTAGTAAGCAGGTTTAAATACAAATAAGCAGTAGTAAGCATATATAAGCACTAGTAAGCATGTTTAAGTGCATTTGCGCAGGAGTAAGCATTGCCTACACAGATTAAGCAAAGTAGAAGCAAACTAAGTGTAAGAAACTGTAACCGGAGTTTAGCAGTGCTTACCGTCGTGCAAACCCACTTACAACTGCTTTAAAGTGCCTTAACCACTCTGTATCCAACGGCCCATGTTCTGTCCAGCAACAAAATAAACTGCCTTTGCAAGGCTCGAACAAAGGACCCTGTACACTATAGTCACAGTAGTTAACCACTAAGCCATCATAGCAATAGATATGAAAGAGGTATTAGCAAACTAATCCTCACCACAGGGAAATCAAACCAAACATGTGAACTGAATCTATGTACAGTATGAAGTGGTATAACCTGCTACATAACATAAATATGTGAACTGGAGTACTGCAGTAAGCATAGATGTGAGGTGTTATTGTAATAAAGTGCAGAAGTAGTAAAAGTGTAGAATCATGAATACCAGACACATATAGAACCTGTAATGAATAATAAATCACTGTCAAAAGGCAAATATAGTGTTAATTAACTATTAAGCAATGCTAATCGCAGCAGACCTCAACTTAGTAAGAGTAAGCAATGTGTAGGACAGCCAATCCAATCTGCCCAGCGGTATACCCCTTTAACAACTTCCAACATTAGGTAAGTGGGTGTGCCCACAGCTCAGCCTTTTCAAACCCGGCCAATCACGGAAAAGTGAGGGTAATTGGCCTTATTTAAACCACACAGGTGGGAATATGTTCCATAACTGGTTGTAGCTTCTTACTGCAGGCAGAATTGCTGGTGTGGGTGAAGGCACTCATTTTAGAGTGCAGTGCTGGGGCATACAGGAGTCAAAAATCATGGTATGGCTCCTGGTAAAACACCATGAGGAGAGACTACTGCAGGGCCATTACCAGAACTCGTAGTATAAAACTGAGGCCTGGGACAGTCTCGCCCATGGCCTCACTAGTGCATTAGGTATTCCCCAGACTGGTAAGCAGGTCAGACACCACCATGCTGACCTGAAGCGGCAGAGAGGGGATGTACTGGAACAGTGGATCCAGGAGTCTCGGCAGATGGCTAATGCCCCAGTACTGAGTAAGTACTCATTCTACTAAGTAGTTAAGAATTGCCTAGCTTGTGTATACTATGGATAGGTATGGCTAAATATCACTGTATGTCTCTGACAGCTGCAGATGAGTGGGCTGCGAACCAGCAAGCCCATGATGCTAGGTTGCAAAGGCTGCGTCGTGAGGCAGGTTAGTTATTAGTCTGCATGTACTGTCATAACAAATAAATATAAGAGCCTTAGAAAGTGTTGCACCAGTAGAAATAAATGTGCAATAGTCTGTGAATAAAGGTATAACCCCTGGAGTGCTTCTGTTTACTCTTCTGTCATATGTTGGCGAACTGTTGCATACTATAAACAGTACTGCTGTATTTTAAGCAGTGTCACCCACACTGTGGTATGCAGATAAAATGTGTATGAAGTCCTACATAACAATGTTGGAAGTGCCAAGAGGTCAGTCATATTATACAAATGAGGGAGACTTAGAAAACAGTAGAAAGCTTTACATCAATTCCCTGATAGCACAGTTTACTGTGATGTTCATAGGTTCATAGGTAAGTACTAGGCTATTGGCCCTAGGGCCTATACAAGCCTAGCCAAAAAGGTACCCTGGCTTTCGCCACCCAAGAAAATTATTTTCCTGTGCCCCTGTCAAGCAGAACCACAGAAGTGATCTCTGGGGTGAATTTCTTATTACCCATCTAATCATCAAGATTTTTCTTGAAGAGTGCTAATGAGGAGCTCTGTTTGACATAGATAGGTAGTCTGTTCCAGAGTATGGGAAGTCTCTGGGACAGGAATCTTTCCCTCCAGCATGTTCTGTTTATTGTGATGACAAGGTTTAGGTCACTAGAGCGTGTAGCTCGGAGGGATTGGGATTTCTTTAAGTGGAGCATGTCCAACAGCTCTGGGTTTGACATAGCTTTGTATGTTAGGCAGAGATCACCTCTGAGTAGGCGATATGCGACGGAGTAAAGCTGGAGTTTTTTTAGACGGTCTGCGTAAGGCATCTGTTTAAGGCCAGTAATCCTCTTTGTGAGGTATTTTTGTGGCCTTTCCAGTTGTTGTAGATGTCTTGTGAGGCACATACCAAAAGGGGCGTTGTACTCTATAATGGGTCTAATGAGTGATGAGTAGAGGGGAACAATGACCTATTTTTTTCTGGATGAGTAACCTTTTGTGATGAGGTGTGCCACGTAGAAGGATTTCCTGACCACTGTGATGATGTGATTATCAAAGGAGAGACTACTGTCCACCTGTGTTCCAAGGTCTCTTATCACACTTTCGGTGTTAAGTAGACTACCGCCTATGTGGTAATTCATGGGTACAGAGTTTTTACCAAAGGGGATGACAATGCACTTTTTGGCATTGAGCTTGAGACCATGTCTTTGACACCAGGCATCTGACTCAGTGAGGCCCTTTTGTAGGATGTCCACATCATTAGGAGTTTCAATTATGGCTCCTAGTTTTCAGTCATCTGTGAATTTAGTTAGCCAAAGACCTTCTGTGTTAGCCTGTACTTCAGAGAAGTAGATACCAAACAGGAGAGGACCCAGGACTGAACCTTGTGGTACTCCACTTGTCACTGGTCTGAAGACTGATTTGGATTCTGCTACTTTCACAGTGTGAGTTCTGTCAGTGAGCCAGTTAGCAACCCATCTTGTGACATAGGGATTTATACCTAGTTTAGTGAGTTTATCTATAATTCCAGAGTGGGGGATGGTGTTGAATGCCTTGGCGAGATCTAGATAGGCTGTGTGAACCACCTTACCCTCATCTATGGCTTTGGTGACTACTTCAAAGAAGTCTATCAGGTTTAGGAGACATGATCTGCCTTTTACAAACCCAAACTGTGTGGGGTCCAGAGTTTGGAGATCTCCAATGTCTTTGTTTATGAGTTCCATGATGATACGTTCTATGGCCTTGCAGACGAGGCTCGTCAGGCTAATGGGGCGGTAGTTCCCGGGGTCTGTTGTGCTCCCCCCCCTTTGTGGAGTGGGATAACTGTTGTGGTGTGCCATTCAATGGGCACAAAGCCTGAGGTGAGGCTATGATTGAACATGGTACTTAGGTGGGGTGCCAGTTCATTCTGTAGTTCATGTAGAAGGCAGCCTGGGATGTTGTCAGGTCCCATGGATGCTGTGTTCTTGGCTTTGGAGAGTGAGGTTTTCACCTGTGCAGCTGTGATTACAGGAACTTTGCATTCTTCCAGTATAAAGATGGGCCCTTTAGGGGGTGAGAGGGGGGTAAAGTTAGAACTGAACCTATCTGCCAGGATGTTGGCAATATCAGTTGGTTCTGTATATTTAGTGTTGTTGTGCTGTAACTCAGAGCAGATCTGAGTGTTGCCACTGAGATTCTTGACATAGCTATAGAATGCTTTGTGGTTGTCTTTAGAATCAGTGGCAATTTTGTTTTCATAACTAGCTTTGCAGGATTTTATGAGGGATCTCAGCTTCTTACTGAGGCTGACCAGGGAGTTCCTCCAATCGTGGGATTTTACTCTTTTTTGCAACAGTTTCTTTCTTCTGTTGTAGAGTTTGTTTATGGCAGAAGACCACTAGATTGGCTTCCTTTTTTTTGGAGGATAGCATCTTGGTTCTGTTAGGGATAGCACGATCCATGCACTCGTGTAAGTGTTTATAAAGTTCATTTGTATAGGATTCAGCAGTCGTAACTCTATTGTCCATCTGCATGGGTGTCGTGAAGTTTGCCACTTCTGTCTTAAGAAGCCTGAAGTTGGCTTTGGAGAATTTTTTTACTGTTGTTTTCCTAATGGTGGGGGGGGAGCGGGATGTGGATGTCTAGGGTGATTAGCTTGTGGTCGGATCTGACCAACGAGGAGCTAACCTTTGGTGTGGAACACCGGTCACACATGTTGGTGATGACCAGGTCTAGGATATTGCTGCCCCTGGTGGGGGTGTGGATAAGTTGATCCAAGGCGTTGGAACTGATGATTTTCAGAAAACGTTGAGCAAAAGAGTTGGTACATGAGTAGTTTTCCCAGTTAATGGTAGGGTAGTTGAAATCACCCATTATTAGAGTGTTGGGTTGTACCTTAATATTTTCTAGTGTATCAAGAAAAGAGGAGTGGGAATCCTGGGGCATGGTGGGGGGTCTGTAGCAAGCAACAATCTGGATTGCGGTTTTGCCCAGAGTTAGTTGAACTTGGATAATCTCGGATGCATTATGCTGAGCAACTAGCTTGGAGGTGTGGATATCCTTAATGAATATGGACACGCCTCCACCTTTAGTGTTTTGGTCCGGGTTTGGTGTAAGCTATAATTTTTGTCACAAACAGCAGGGGTTTGAATCCTGGGAGTGCTACTAAGTTGTATGCATAATCATACCCTACAACTGTTCCAATCTGTCCAGCATGTCCAGATAAATGGCCCATATCATCAGCGTGGTACCCCGTCCCCCTTACAAATCAGTGTGATGATCCAAGAAATGTAGGCAGCTGTGAATGACATATAACTGATAGTCAGACCTGTACATAGTCATAGAATCTATATGAAAACAAACCTGTCATTCCAGTGTCTCACCCAAAGTGTATGACAGCAATTCTCAACATATGTTGCATTAACACCTGCATCTTGTCATGCCTGTATGTCAGACACAGGTCATGTATATAATAATCTACAAACATACCATTGTACAATATAAGGCCATTGGGTAGTGTAATAATAAATGTAAGGGACAGATCACTCCAGTGACTACGAATGTAGTGAAAACTACAAGGATATATTAGTTGTTAACTGAATCTCTCTCACCCCTACCATATGTGCAAATTAACCCAATGACACTCCTCAATCGGTATGTGTACACTCCAACCTTTTGTTGGGACATATGTCCTAATGATTAATAAATATTCACATTTGTTTCTATGCATGTGCCATGTTAAAATACACCCATATTGGTGGCCTGTTGCCATCAATGAAACCTGCATGCCTTTGTAATGGCCATTGTTGTTCCATATATGCATGTGTTCTGCTTGCTCTGCAACTGTGTTAAATCTGGTGTTTTGGGTTAATGGGAATACCTATGCATGCTGTTATACCTAATCCTGAATGCTGTTGAGTGTTACTAACCCATATTTGTCATAAACCTGCAACAACAAAGCTCATATGGGAAGGCCGGTCCTATTGGACCCACTTGTCCCACCTCAGATGGCCATGGCACCGAGCACCAGCACATCTGCGGCCCAGCCTGGGACCTCCTCCTTCTCCTCCGTGGACCCTGCGCCACCTTTGGGTGGAACCACTGCAGGGGATGGGGCTCATCACCCTCGGAGCGGGCGCGGAGGGAAACCTGTCAACAGGTCCAGGCCATGGTGCGTAGGGAGCTTGATCTGCAGTATCAAGACCGGCTACGACAGCTTGAGGGACGAGTGGTGCAATTAGAGGGTGAGCCTGCCCCTCCTACACAGCCCCCAGCACTGCCACCTTTGGGGCCATGAAGGTGCAGTGGTGACTGCCCATGGCTGGGGACCTCAGTCCCACTGTTTCCAGTTGGGAGCTCATGGGCTTGCGACTTCCAAACACCCCTCTCCGTCTAAGGTGTTTACCCCCCACGTGTCATATACTGGTAATGTATGCATCATATTTGTCTTGTCTGTTAACCTACCCAACCTACCTCCCCAAATATACCTAGTACCCCTCCCCAACATCCCAATCTCACCTAAAAAAAGGGCAATCTGTTCCCACAAATAAATCTCACCCCATACATAGCTGTCCATTTTGCACACGTGTCCACTGGACACATGTAATCTGGTCTAATTGGCATCACAATGAATTATTGTTGTCCTCACCTCTCTCCCAGGGGTTTAAGTGTCCAAATCTACCTCCAAATACAGTGTATATGCACAGCTGTTGCTGTAGAAGAAATGGGCAGCTATGGACCTTTCCTACACCCTTTCTGCACATCCCTAGCTATTTTCCCTACTGTCTTTCCCTCTTTGTGCCCCTTTTTTCACCACTTTCCTATCAACCTCTTTTTCTTTTCTTTTAAAGAAATTAGCACAGGGGGTAAGCGGGAGTAAGCACTTTTAAGCAGCAGTAAGTGGGATTATGGTTTGTGTGGGTGTAAGCAATGACTACATAGGTTAAGCAATTCAGGAGTTAAATGAGTATAAGAAACAGTAACCGTAACTTAGCAGTGCTAAGCGCAAACCCGTTTTCAACTGCTCAAAAGTGCCTTAATCACACTGTACCCAACAGCCCCTTTTCTGCCTAGCAACAAAATAAACAGCTTCTGCTAGGATTAAACCCAGGACCCTGCACATCATAGCCAAAGTGATTTACCACTAAGCCATCTCAGATATACATATCCTTGATGTATTCACAAATATATCATTCAGCCCAGCCATTCAACAGTAGAGAAAATGTATTCCAACAAGTAGATGTATGTGTGTGAGTAAATATATTAATGTCTAAACAGGTACAACATATTGATATATGTAAATTATATATATATATATATATATATATATATATATATATATATATATATATAAACATATAAAAAAAAAGATATATATGTCCACATCTACATGTCTAAATATATACGGCAGGTTATATATATGTCAGCAGATATATATATATATATATATATATATATATATATATATACACATATATATATATATATATATATATATATATATATATATAGGTATATACGGACATACATCTGTAGATAACATTGGGGAAATAACAACAACATATATGTCCTCATGCAATGTTAAAGGGGTTATGAGTCCCCACACAATATATGTCTAGTATGAATAGGTATACCCCCCCAGCCAAGCACATCCCCCCTGTAATACAGTACCAAGTGTTGCAGATCCCATAACCAGGACCAGACACGACATGGCCATCCCTACACATACACACACATATGGACATTAAGATACATATGTAGTATGTGCACACAATATGGAAGAGCCAGTATTCCTACAGTCACCACCTTACCAACTGGAGACTGTATGAGCCACCCATATGAATGACTTTCATAGCCTGCAACATATACCCACAGAGATAGCAAAGGGTATAACACCACACACAGGTGTGCATAAATGAAGGTGAAAGCTTTATTTGTGTACTATGACAGTTGTATATGCCGTGTCATATAGCTGTTTAGACACTGACATCCATATGAACGGTGTAATGCAACTGTGAAACAGGTATACTAAGACAGTAGTGTGGAAAGGTTGAGATAATGTTGCTGTCCAGGCTGAGGCTTTCAAGTATTACAATAGTAATGACAGACTGGGCCACAGTATACCAGACAATCAACAGTACGTAATGCAGAGGTATAGGTCAACAGCCTCTATCTACACTATGTACACAAGCCCTAGGGGGTACAGACCCCAGTTGACACAATGGGATGTATCTGTTACATAACAAGGCATACCTGACACCATCACAATCACATTGACAAACAGAACACTCCGTATGGCAGGAGGCAGTAGGCCTGCATTTACCCAAGGTGGATTGTATGGTAATGTACATCCAGATACCTTAAGGCAGCTTACCCCAGATACCCACACATGTTGTAACAGCCTAGGTTAGTCAATGTGCACCCCTCTACACTCACTAATACTGGGCTATATGCCACTGTTACATACACTGGCCTCTGAAGTGCATTCGGGCACACATGTATTGTGTAGGTGAAGCCCACACATATATGGCCCCAACCCCTCAGTATGTGTGGGGGACACAAAAGCAGTGGAGTGATGGCAGGAATGACAGCATGACATACACACAGTCCACTACATAACAACCCCTCACAGCATGTCATATGTGCAAAGCCTGGTATGTAGGTGGAGGACAGAGGCTGGAACACAGGCACATATGTGTAAAACTGTTGTCATACAGTAAACAAAATATGTATATGTGTATATATATCTATATGGATATATATATATAATTATATATACATATATGTTCACCATATGTCCTGCACATGGAGTGCAGCCCTACCTCAGCCCCAATAGTCCCAACCTCTCAGTGCAAGGGGATGTCACGTATGTATTGCAGGTATATTTGTAGACTATTGCTACTGTAATAGGGATTGTCTTCACAGAAATGGTGTGTGTGGGAGGCCACACCTGCTGTTAACATGTGCACCATTGGCTACTTACAGACATCCTAAGGTCATCATAGTACAGTACCACTGCTAGCACAGTACCGCCCCTGTGGACTACAACTGCGATATGGCCAATATATGTGGACAGTCTGACACACTCTGGTCAGTCCAGGGGTATACACAGAACCCCTTCATGCAAGATATGTGGACCAGGTCTGTCAATGTGGATGTTAACAGCCATGTAGATGGGTATAACATGTACATACTGGTATACATTTGCCCCCATAGGTTATGCATTCACACACCCCTGTCTGTCCTGACACATAATAACCACTGGTACAGAGGTGCCATAGCCACATACTATCCACTAGTTAGTGACATACATCTGAACAGCATCCCACTGCTTTGTCTGACATACATGACTGTTATGGTGGCCCAGCAGCAGTACATCTGGCAAGCATCTGGACATGACATCTCACTGGATAAGTACAGTAAGCTGCTAGGCATGTAACAAAGTGCAGTGCAGGCTACAGGCAGACTGACTCAACACTGGGCTACATCTCTTATGTGGGAATACACATGTACCTGCATAGATAGCAGGCTCTACAGGCATGTCACATCACAGAGCAGCAGACACCTGTGTGAAAGTGCATAACCACAACCAATGTGAACACAGCCACAGCCACATATGGTAAGCTAGCATACTATTACAGAATATGGACTATCTAATGTACACCATTCTCAAATGAGCCACTCACACAACAACCCTACATATACTGGGCCACTGCACAGTGTGGTCCAATGGCTGTCTGTGGTTTGGGACGTGTGTGTGTTCGTCCCTACAAACATGTAAGCTGATAGGGTGACATACAGTGGAGCAGCATGTAACATCAGATAGAACAGAACCAAGAACAATGACATCTACCACAGTCTCTACACAGGCCAAGGTACATATGCACTATACACACACTGTTGACAATTACCAGACTTACACATACCTCAGTACTGTACACACAACCACAAAATGCCCAGGCTATGTCCACAAATATAACCTCTACTATACATAACATGTGTTGCAATCTGATATCTCACTGGCTTGTTATCAGATATGCTGTCAATAAATATGGTGTACAGAACGTATGCACCCCCTACTGCATGACATATGTACAAAGGTTGACAGAGTTGTGGCTGGAGGCACAAACACAGGGCCAATATTGACATGTTGCTGTGATAACCTCATATTTTCCTGTTGTAACAGGGTTTGCTGCAACTTATGTCCTATGAGGGATATGACGTCAGTAACTCTCCCGACTGTCACCATCTACTGACTGCAATCCTCACACTACCTTCTGCAGGTGAGAGATAGATGCTCTGTGGGTAACACAAGGAACACAAGGCACCACACACTGCCCAGACTGCAGATGACCCTACATATGGGGATTCCTCATAAACATAGCACTGACATGCCAAGTATTAGAACATGTAGGATAGCCATATCCACACACACCCTGTTAAACTAATATTACCCCAACTGCAGTATAGCAGCACTTACAGTCTGTAGTCAAGACAGGCATATCCCCCTCCTGTGTGCTGGCCTGTTTCCACAGTGCATGTTGTCAGAGGTAAGTCCCCAATCCATCTGTGATGCTGTTTGTCAACAACAGATCTAGTTCCTGCTCACAGTGAATGAAAAGGCCCAACGCCAACATGATGTTCCTAGACATTGGAGTGTGTTTCCATGCAATTGGCTATGCGAATGTTACCACAGCTGTTCCACATGCAATCAGCTAGAGGAGGGCTGTAATCCATGCAGAGGCCATCCGCTGATCATGAGCATCACTGACAATACACATGCCACTGCTTAAGCAAAGCAGGTTAAGTCTCAACATCCACCAGAGAGGGAGTGAGAGAGGCAGACAGAGGCATAGATAAGTCAGGGAGGGGTGGGAGAGTAAAACTTAAGCATGTTTGTGTCATACACCTACCAGTACAGGGTATTGAACCCCTGACTGACTATATACTGATATCACATCTGTTATCCCTGCACAGTGGATATTGTAATTTATGCTAGGGGCACCATAGAAGAAATTAAAAAAAACACTCAACATTTAGTCCAGTTGTTACACACTCACAAACACCTCCACACAGGACATGAACAACAAACATTGACACATTAAGACACACACACCTGTCACATCTGGGATTAGAACTCCTACCTAACTAGTTATTACACCACAGTGCTATGGAATTATATAATGCACCACAGAGATTACTGGAGTATGCTTTCCCCAAAGGTTTATTTCACAGTGAATGACATCAGCAGGATTGCCAAAGTAGGGCAAATGAATTCTAGTGAGTGCGACTAGTCAAACATGCATTGCTCTCTACACAGGCATAGGAACAGACACAAAAGCATCCACAACTCCCATGTGTGAGACTAGAACCCCTACCAGAGTTCTATATCACACTACAGCATTATGCTGTTATAGCACGCACCACAGAGATTGCTGGAGTACCCTTTCCCCAAAGGTGTACTTCACAGTGATTGACATCAACAGGATTGCCAAAGTAGGGCATATGAATTGTATTGAGTGTGACTAACCTAAATTGCCCTAATTAGTCTGTATGCATTAACCGCTGTTTTGGCCAGACCAAAATAACCTGCCTTTGCAGGTCAGGAACCCAGGACCCTGTACACTATAGTCACAGTAACTAACCACTAAGCCATCACAACAGTACATGAGACTGAGGTTTCACCAAAGTAATTCCACCATAGGCTAATCAAACTGAACATGTGAAAGGAATGTATATACAGTTGCCCATAAAAGACCTCTCCAAAGCCAACTTCATGCTACTCAAGGCAGAAGTGACAATGTTTGTGACACCCATGGAGACAGGAGCTGAAAGTTCTACTGATGAATCCTGCAGTAAGGCACTGTATGAGCACATCCACTTGTGCATGATTCCTGACATTCCACATAGAACCACAACGCTCACCTCCCAAATAAGCAAGCCAGTCTGGTGGTCTCCTGCCATTAACAGAGTATACAACAGAAGGTAGACACTGCTGAAGAAAAAAGGATAATCCAGGGATACAAACAACTCCCTTACCAGCCCCAGTAAGATGTTGAGATCCCTCATGGAATCCTCCAAAGCTGGTTATGTAACTAAAGTCACCACAGATAACCACACAGCATTCTGTAGTTATGTTCAGAATACAACTGGCAATGCTCAGAAGTGCTCTGAGCTACAATAGAACGGCATTACATAGACTGCTTCCACAGATTGTGCCAATATCCTGTCAGACTGATTTAGTGCTGCATTCACCCCCTCTCTCCCCCAAAAAGGCCCATGTCAATATGAAAAGAGTTCCACTGCCCAGTAATCATGGCCACACAGGCAGAGACAGCACTATCCACAGCTAAGAATACAGCATCCATAGGACCAGATGACATCCTGGGCTGTGTACTACATGAACTACAAAATGAAATGGCAATTTACCTAACTTTCATGTGTAATCATAGCCTCGCATCAGGCCTGGTGCCCACTGAGTGGCGCACAGCTGCAGTTATCTCACTCCACAAGGGGGGATCCACCTTGGATCCCCGGAACAACCGTCACATCAGTCTGACGAGCCTGATCTGCATGGCCATGGAAAGCATTATCAGGGAAGTTTTGAACGCAGACATTGGCAATCCTGAAACACTGGACCCCACACAGACTGGGCTCATGGAGGGCCAGTCTTGTCTCCTAAACTGATTGATTGCTTTGACTCAGTCTGCATAGCTGTTGAAGAGGGTAAGGCAGTGCACAAAGCCTATGTGGACCTCACCAAGTCCTTCAACACCATCCCCCAGTCTGGAAACATAGATTAACATACTAATCCGGCCATACATCCCTATGCCACTCGATGGTTTGCCACATGGCTTACTGATAGAACCCAAAATGTAGGTGTAAATAACTCCAAATCCATCCCCAGACAAGTGACAAGTGGAGTACCTCAGGGTTCAGTCCTGGGACCACAATTGTTTGGCATCTAAATCTCTGAAGTACAGGCCAACAGTATGGGACTCTGGCCAACAAAGGTAACAGATGACTGCAAAATGGGAGTCATTATGAGCCTAACTGTACTGCATGATATGTTACTGATACCAGCCTGATGTCCCTTAACATCTTGTGCCCTTGTCGTGTAAGGTCCTGGTTATGGGATCTGCAACAGTTGGTTGTGTACTGCAGGGCAGACGTGTTTGGCTGTGTGGGGGAATACCTATTTGTGCATGACGTATGTTGTTTGTGCCTGTCAACCCCAATAATGGTGCATGTGGACATATATGTTTCTGCTATGTTCCCACCTCATCTACAGATGTATGTCCGTATATACCTATATAGATATAAATATCTGCTTACATATATATGTGTGTGTGTGTATGTATGTATGTATATACATATATATATATATATACATATATATATATATATATATATATATACATATATAAAATATATATACATACATATATCAATATGTTGTATCTGTTTAGACATTAATATATTTTCACACACACACACATATATATAGATGTTGGAATACATTCTCTGTTCTGTTGAATGACTAGGCTGGATGATATGTTTGTGAATACATCAGGGTTATGTATATATAAGATGGCTTAGAGGTAAATCACTTTGGCTATGGTGTGCATGGTCCTGGGTTCGAGCCTAGCAGAGGTTATTTATTTTGTTGCTAGGCAGAACAAAGGCCAATAGATACAGAGTGATTAAGGCACTTTAAAGCAGTTGTAGGTAGGTTTGCGCGGAGGTAAGCACTGTTAAAATCTGGTTACAGTTTCTTAAACTCAGCTGCTGAATTGCTTAACCTGTGTAGCCACTGCTTTGCCCCGCGCAAACCCGCACAAACCTGCTTACAACTGCTTTAAGGTGCCTTAATCACTGTGTATCCAATGGGCCATGTTCTGCCCAGCAACAAAATAAATAGCTCCTGCAAGGCTCGAACCAAGGACCCTGCAAACCACAGAGAAAGTGATTTACCACTAAGCAGTGACAGATACAAAGAGATTTGATGTTTTCAGAAACATATCATCCAGTCCAGTCATGTAACAGTACAGAGAATGTATACCAACATCTATATGTATGTGTGTAAATATATTAATATCTAAACAGCTACAACATATCTAGATATGCATATATATATATATATATATATATATATATATATATATATAAATTTCTAAAACTATATACATATATATCAATATATCTGCACATATATACATGCATATGCCTAAATCAACACATATATGTGTCTACACCTATATGTCTACAAAGAAACAGCACGTTACATATATGTACGCAGATATATATCTATATAGGTATATACGGACATAGTTATATATATGTTAGCAGATACATATATCTATATAGATATATATGGCCATACATCTGTAGATAGCAATGGCAGTTTAACCAATACACATATGTCCACATGCACCGTTAATGGGGTTGAGAGGCCCTACACACTATACGTATTGTATGAATAGACATCCCCCCACAGCCAAACACGTCTGCCCTGCAATACACTACCAAGCACAGTCTGCCTCCCATATGACATGTAATAAGTGGAAGCCATCAACATCCCCAGGATACAGATACACAGACACAGATATGCAGATACAGATATATATATATATATATATATATATATATATATATATACATGTGACTACATATACACATGCATATATATGTACAGTAAGATACATATGTAGAAGGTGCACACAATATGGAACAGCCACTATGCCTACAATTAACACCTGAACAACTCAACACTGTATGGGCCACCCATACAAATTTCATTCGTTGCCTGCAACATATACCCATAGAAAGGACATAAGAAAGACACCACACACAGGATTGCAGAAATGGGAATCCTTTAATTGTGTACTATAACAGTTCTATATGCCATTTCATATAGCTGTTCAGATATTGACAACCATATAAACAGAGTACTGCAACTGTGGAACAGTTACACTAATACAGTAGTCTGGAAAGGTTCACAACTGCTGCTGTCCAGGCCAAGCCCTTCAAACTGTACAATAGTGAAGACAGACTGGACCACAGGATACCGAACAATCAGCAGTATGTACTGCAGGTATGTAGTTCAGCAACCTCTATCTACACTCTGTACAAACTCAGTAGGAGGTAAAGACGTTTTGTGATCAAATGGATTGTAACTGGTACATAGCAAGGCATAACTGGCACCATCATGAGAACACAGACAAACAGAACAGTCTGTATGGTAGGAGGCAGTAGGCTTGCAGTACCCCAATTCATGTAAGTAATGTCAATATAGGTGAAGTATACGGTACTGTACATCCAGATACCTTGTGGCAGCTCACCCCTGATACCCCCACATTTTGTAACTGCCCAGGTCATTTATGGTACTCCCCACCTACACTCAATAATACATGCCCATATACCGCTGTTACATACACTGGTCTCTGGAGTGCATAAGGGCACACATGTATTTTGTAGGTGACGCCCACACATATATGGCCCCAACCCCACAGTATGTGTGGGGGATACAACAGCAGTGGACTAATGGCAGCAATAGCAGTGTGATATACTCACAGCCCACTACAGAATAACCCCCAACAGCATGACATATGTGCAAAGCTTGGTATGTAGATGGAGGACAGAGGCTGGAACACAGGCACATATGTGGAACACTGTTGCCATACACTAAGCAAGGTGCTGGTGTTACAGGATAGTCTGCAACATACCGTTAGTCAGGAAATTGAGGTTAGACACAGAAATGGATGTAGCCATGTACTGATAGCACGCAACACACACACTGCCAGTGTAATATCTGACACAGGACCTGTGTGGTAGACGGACAACACATGACAGGCATACCTCTGTCCAGCAAGAGGATAGGCCCACAGTAGTGAGCTATGCAGACAGACTGCAGTCCAAGGTACACTGGTATGCACACACACACACACACACACACACACACACACACACACACACACACACACACACACACACACACACACCCTGTAACACCAGTACTATGCAAAGCATAACACAACTCTAGTCACAGTCTATCTGTAGTTCCTGATCCTCCTACAGATATGTGGCCGCTCTGACTGTGGAGGTTCTCCTGTAAGAGGTATTGCTACCTGCTGTCTGTAACACTGATGCCCACACACAGGAAGGATGTCCATCACACAGGAAATGTAAAGGGACCACACACACACATGCTGTAGGGATTTATAGTGGGTGGTTGCCATGACAGTGGTAACTGGAAGTAGTACACATGTGTAATTATATATATACGGTTATCTGGATAAGTATATGTACATATATTTCCACCATATGTCCTGGACTTGGAGTGTAGCCCTACCCCAGCCCCTATAGTCCCAAAGTCATAGTGCAAGGAGATGTCAGGTATGTATAGCAGGTATATTACTTGACTATTGCTACTGTCATTGGGATTGTCTTCACAGACATGGTGTGTGTGGAAGGTGACATCTAATTATAACGTGTGCCATTGGCTACTGACAGACATTCTAAGGAAATCATTGTAAAGTACCGCCGCTAGCATGTAATGCCCCTGTGGAGTGCAGCAGAGATATTGGCCAATATATGTGGAACTTCGGACCCACCCTATACAGTCCAGAGGTATACACGTAATCCCTTAGTGCACAACATGTGTACCAGGCCTGACAATATGGATGCAGACAGCCATGTAGATGGGTATAACCCATAACTACTGGTATACATTTGCCACCATAGGTTTTGCATTCACACACTCCTGTCTGGCCTGACACATAATGGCTGCTGGTACAGGGGTGCCATGGACACATACTACCCACTAGATATAGACATACATCTGTACAGCATCCCACTGCTCTGTCTGACATACATGACTTTTAAGGGAGGCCCGGCAGCAGTACATCTGGCAAGTATCAGCACATGATATCACACTGAGTAAGTACACTAGGCTGCTAGGCATGTAACAATGCACTGTGCAGGCTACAGGCAGACTGGCTCAACACTGGCCTACATCTCATATGGGGGAATGCACAAGTACCTGCATATATAGCAGGCTCAACAGCCATGTCACAGCACAGGGTAAGATGCACCTGTGTGAAAATGCATAACCACAACCAATGTGAACACAGCCACAGCCCCATATGGTAAGCTAGCATATTATTACAGTATATGGACTATATGTTCTACACCATCCTCATATGTGCCACTCACAAAATGACCCTACATATACTGGGCTGCTACACAGTTTGGTCTGATGGCTGTCTGTGGTATGGGACATGTGTGTGCATGGCCCTACAAACATGTACCATACAGTGGAGCAGCATGCAACATCAGATAGAAAGGGAGCTAGAACAATGACATCTACCACAGTCTGTACACAGGCTAATGTACATATTAACAATACACACACTCCCATTCGCCATCACTACACAGACCTCAGTACTGTACAAACATCCACAGAATGTTCAGGTTATATCATGATATATAACCCCTACTGTACATGACATGCATAGCAATCTGATATATTACTAAATAGTTATCAGATATGATGACACTATTTATGGTGTACAGCACATATGCACCACTTCATGCACGACATATGTACACAGTTTGACAGAGGTGTGGCTGACAGCACATACACAGGGCCAGTATAGACATGTTGCTGTGATAACCTCATACATTTACCACTGTAAAGGGGTTTGTTGCAACATATGTCCTATGAGGGATATGAAGTCAGTAACTGTCACGGCCTTCACCAATTACAGACTGCAATCCTCACACTACCTTCTGCATTCCACAGATAGATGCACCATGGCTAAAACATGAAACCAAAAGCACAACACTGCCCAGTCTGCGGATGACCCTGCAGATGGGGATTCCTCATATACATGGAACAGACATGGCAGGTAATGAGACATGTACAACAGGCATATCCAGACAAACAGTGTTAAACCAACATTACTCTAAATGCAGTATAGCAGCACTTACAGTCTGTAGTCAGGTCAGGCACATCTCCTCCTGTTCGCTGCCCTCTTTCCACAGTGTATGTTGTTAGAGGTAAATCCCCAATCCACCTGAGGTGCTGTTTGCCAGACAGCAGATGTAGTTCCTGCTCACAGTGACTGAAAAGAGCCAACACCACCATGATGTTCCTAGGTATTGGAGTGTGTTTCTATGCATTTGGCTATGGGAATGTTACCACAGCTGTTCCACATTCAATCAGCTAGGGGAAGGGCTGCAATTCGTAGAGAGGCCATCAGCTGATCATGATCATCACTTAAATTACACATGCTGCTGCCTAAGCAAAGCAGGTGTGGGCCTCCACATCCACCAGAGAGGGGGTGGGGGAGGCAGATAGAAGCAAATGCATGTCAGGGAGGGGTGGAAGAGTAAAACTGAAGCATGTTTGTGTCACACACCTACCAGCACAGGGTATCAAACCCCGGACAACTATGTAGTGCTATCACAGTTCTATGCAGTTATTGGATGCGCCACATGGGTTACCTGCTGTGGAGCACTCAGAACATATGTGTGATGGTGAGTGACATCTGCAACAGGGATATGGTAGTTATACAGCAGGTGACGTACACGTGCCTGTCTGCATGAACAGGTGCCAGAGTGAACACAGGCACACTCACACAGGGATGCTCACACATTGAAACACTTGGCAGGGCCAGGAGTGCAACTCATCACTAGTGGGATTGCCACAACACATCAATTTGCAGGTATCACATGCACCACACAGGTCATATGGAGGTTGTATGGGCAAAGAGTATGAGGAGGTGTCAGACATCAGACAGCATGCTTCAGTATGCCCTGGGGGGTTGTAGTGAGTGTGGATGTGGACATACGCAACATACAACACACACACGAACAAACAGGGTGCCAGTTCTGACATGCATGGGTGCATGCCTGCACAGGAGTGTGGTGGTCAGCTGTGCCAGAAGGCTGTACAAGGGTACGCGATGGGTATACCTCGGCATCAGGCCACATGACAATGGTCTGCATTGTGGTTCAGGCCTGTAGTTTCTGCATTGCCCACACAGGTGGGTATTGCATCCCTCATCCAGTCACCTGGATGACTACTGTGTGTGGGCAATGCTGAGCATCACTTGCCATGTATGTGTTCCTTAGTCCATGACATGGATGGTGTCTGGGATGTGCACACCTCCCACATGCATGTACAGTGACATGTGCTACTGTACCTGGGGTGTCTGGCCCATGTTGTGAAGACAGATTATCATCAGATGTGCCAGTCTTGCACACCTGTGGCAGGAACTGGTAATGGGCAGCAGGTTTACCCTGCACTTACATTGATAGCATTCTAACATATATATTAATATCTAAACATCTACAACATATCTAGATATGCATATATATATATATATATATATATATATATATATATATATATATATATAAATTTCTAAAACTATATACATATATATCAATATATCTGCACATATATACATGCATATGCCTAAATCAACACATATATGTGTCTACACCTATATGTCTACAAAGACACAGTATGTTACATATGTGTACGCAGATATATATCTATATAGGTATATACGGACATAGTTATATATATGTTAGCAGATACATATATCTATATAGGTATATATGGCCATATATCTGTAGATAGCAATGGCAGTTTAACCAATACACATATGTCCACATGCACCGTTAATGGGGTTGAGAGGCCCTACACACTATACGTATTGTATGAATAGACATCCCCCCACAGCCAAACACGTCTGCCCTGCAATACACTACCAAGCACAGTCTGCCTCCCATACGACATGTAATAAGTGGAAGCCATCAACATCCCCAGGATACAGATACACAGACACAGATATGCAGATACAGATATATATATATATATATATATATATATATATATATACATGTGACTACACATACACACGCATATATATGTACAGTAAGATACATATGTAGAAGGTGCACACAATATGGAACAACCACTATGCCTACAATTAACACCTGAACAACTCAACACTGTATGGGCCACCCATACAAATTTCATTCGTTGCCTGCAACATATACCCATAGAAAGGACATAAGAAAGACACCACACACAGGATTGCAGAAATGGGAATCCTTTAATTGTGTACTATAACAGTTCTATATGCCATTTCATATAGCTGTTCAGATATTGACAACCATATAAACAGAGTACTGCAACTGTGGAACAGTTACACTAATACAGTAGTCTGGAAAGGTTCACAACTGTTGCTGTCCAGGCCAAGCCCTTCAAACTGTACAATAGTGAAGACAGACTGGACCACAGGATACCGAACAATCAGCAGTATGTACTGCAGGTATGTAGTTCAGCAACCTCTATCTACACTCTGTACAAACTCAGTAGGAGGTAAAGACGTTTTGTGATCAAATGGATTGTAACTGGTACATAGCAAGGCATAACTGGCACCATCATGAGAACACAGACAAACAGAACAGTCTGTATGGTAGGAGGCAGTAGGCTTGCAGTACCCCAATTCATGTAAGTAATGTCAATATAGGTGAAGTATACGGTATTGTACATCCAGATACCTTGTGGCAGCTCACCCCTGATACCCCCACATTTTGTAACTGCCCAGGTCATTTATGGTACTCCCCACCTACACTCAATAATACATGCCCATATACCGCTGTTACATACACTGGTCTCTGGAGTGCATAAGGGCACACATGTATTTTGTAGGTGACGCCCACACATATATGGCCCCAGCCCCACTGTATGTGTGGGGGATACAACAGCAGATGTCAGTGTCCTCTGTCCATACAGGGCATGTTGTCAGGCATGGTATGTCTGTTGTGAGTCACAAGTGAAGGCACCATAGGTGGTGCAGGTGTCCATTGGGGAACATGGTGGAGGTGCACTGTCTGCATGTACATATTGGACAGATGGGCAGGGTGACATGCCATGTGTAACCCACTGCTATCACTGCATAGTTACTATCAGTGGGCAATATGCAGTGTACTACCCACATATTGGCTGTTGCCTAGGCATGTGTGTGTGTATGACACATGGGTTGAGTGTGTGCTCTGGGTAATAGTGGGGTTGCTAACTGTGATTGGCTGGCCTTAATGTCACATGTATGGGTATGGCTTTGCACCCCAGCCTCTCAGCTAATTTACATCTGTTATCCTGTATGGCTGACATTGTGATATATAGTAGGGCCACCATAAAATAAATAAGCAAAATCCCCTTTACATTGCCCACAGGTGTCACACACTCACAACCACCTCTACACAGGATGCGAGTTACAAACACACACACACATACCTGTCATGTCTGGGAGAAGAACCCCTACCTAACTAGTTTATTACACTACAGTACTATGCAGTTATATTACACGCAATGGACATTACTGAAGTACTTCTTCCCCAAAGGTGCATTTCACGATGACTGATATCAGCAGGATTACCAAAGAAGGGCATTTCAACTGTACTGTGAGTTACTAGCCTAAAATGCATTGCTCCCTACACAGACAGTGAGGCACACACAAAACATCCACAACCGCCATCTGTGGGTATAGAACCCCTAACCGAGGTCTATATCACACTACAGCATGGAGTTGTTATAGGACGCACAACAGGGAATACTAGAGAAATCCTTCCCCAAAGGTGTATTTCACAATGAATGACATCAGCAGGATTACCAAAGAAGGGCATTTCAACTGTACTGCGAGTGACTAGCCTAAAATGCACCTAAAATGCATTGCTCCCTATACAGACAGTGAGACACACACAAAACATCCACAACCGACATGTGTGGGTATTGAACCCCTGACTAAGGCTTATATCACACTACAGCATAATGCAGTTATAGGCCGCACCACAGGGATTACTGCAGAACTTTTTCCACAATGTTGTATTTCACAATGAATGACATCAGCAGGATTGCCAAAGTATGGCATTTGAAATATACTGCGAGTGAATAGCCTATAATGCATTGCTCCATACACAGACAATGGAACACACACAAAACATCCAGAACTGTCATGGGTGGAGATGGAACCCTACCACAGTTCTAAATGACACTACAGCAGTATGCAGTTACAGGACGTGCTACAGAGATTACTGAGCTACAACCTTCCCAGAGGAGTATTTCTAGGTGGGTGACATCAGCAGCCTTGCCAAAGTTGAGTATATGAATTCTAAGGAGTGTGAGTACCCTAAAAAGCATTGTTCGCTACTCTAAGACAGATGGAGACACACAGATTCACACGCACACACACTTACCAAGTCTGGGGTTGGAACATCTACCTAACTACATTATCACACTACAGCAGTACGCAGTTACAGGACATGCTACAGAGATTACTGGGCTACACCCTTCCCAGAGGTGTATGTCTAGGTGAGTGACATCAGCAGCCTTGCCAGAGTTGAGTATATACATTGTACGGAGTATGAGTAGCCTAAAAAGTACTGCTCTCTACTCAGTCAGACACACACAAACACACACACAGTTTCCAAGTCTGGGGTTAGAACACCTACCTAACTACTTTATCTCACTACAGCAGTATGCAGTTACGGGATGCGCTATGGAGATTACTGGGTATGACTTTCCCAGAGGTGTATTTCTAGGGGAGTGACATCAGCAGCCTTGCCAAAGTTGAGTATATGAATTGTACGGAGTGTGAGTAGACTAAAAAGCATTGCTCTCTACTCAGTCAGACACACACACACACACACACACACACACACACACACACACACACACACACACACACACACACACACACACACAAACACAGCTGCCAAGTCTGGGGTTAGAACACCTAACTAACTATTTTATCACACCACAGCAGTAAGTAGTTACAGGATGCACTACGGTGATTACTGAACTATAATCTTCCTAGAGGTGTATTTCTAAATGAGTGACATCAGCACCCTAGCCAAAGTTGAGTATATGAACTGTACGGAGTGTGAGTAGCCTAAAAAGCATTGCTCTCTACACAGTCAGAGACAGACAGACACACACACACAAACACACCCTCACACAATTGCCAAGTTTGGGGTTAGAATTACTACCTAACTAGTTTATCACTACAGCAGTACACAGTTATGGGACGCACCATGGAGATTACTGAGCTACATCTCTCCCAAAGGTGTATTTCACATTGGATGACCTCAGCAGGTTTGTCATAATACTGCTATGGGGAGGGAGTGTGTGCATGGGCCATAACCAATTCATGTAGGGGTTGACATGCCACATGCGGGCACACACAGGGTCATATGTCACAGGTACATGTATACAGCTACTAGATGACTACTTCCTTGTACAGTCATGTTGCACAGCTGTCACTTACACCACATAGTCTGTCATGCTGAAAGATACTGGTGGCTAGTATCTACATTGAGTGACATCTGCACCTCATGTGTTTGGGGCCCTTTGACTGTGTGCTGGGTGGGAAAGGCCCAGATGGCTCCTTGTCATGGTCACCCTCTTCCACACATCTATGTCTGCCTACCTTTGGCTTATTATAGTGTGTTGTCCTTACATATGTGTCTGTATTCCTATCCACAGTGTGTGAAAGGCAGGAGTGGTGCATACTGACATGTGTCTGCACTAAGAACTGCAACTGCCAGATATGTCTGGTCCACTGGTGTTTGCAGACATGGCATTCATGTGTTTAAGTGTGTGAGCATGCCCAGGATGACCTTTTGGTATGTTGTTGACTGACATTGCCTTCATTCCTCTAAGTGTGTGAGCATGCCCAGTATGGCCATCTGTATTGCATGTGGGAATCAAGTCCGGGTAGTTTGTACTGTGGTGCTGACCTTTGTGTTGTACACCGACAGGTAGCATGCTGTGTCTGCAGGGTATCTATCGGTCATTTGGCATTGACTGTTGGTACATTTCTGCATAGCGGTGGGGGGGGGAGACACCTGACTGTTTCTACATTTCTACACAGGAGTGGGCGGGCACACCTGACTGTTTCTATAAGTGTACGTAGGATGGGGGGCACACCTGACACTTGTACACATTTGGTAGAACTGTACTGGTATGTCAGGTACTCCATTTCAGTCTGTAGTCTTACCTATCATGCTGGCTAGAGGCATACCAGTGTACTACAGATCTTAGCTTTAATTACCTACATATTAGTTTCTGACTTCCTAGCCTTCACAACTTACATCCAACTGCCTGGCCTGCTGTAGTCTGCCTTTGTAGGCCTGGGAGAGGGGTTACCCATAGGGCTCATTCAGAGGCCATAGTACAGCACTTGTTTGTGTTTGTCTACACCTGTCCTGCTGGCTGAGATTGTTGGGTATGTGAATTTTCCTGACTGACGTGTGTGGGTCTTATGGACACACATGTCATTCAGCCCATTTCCTGCAGTGGGTTTTGTCACCCTGTGTAGTACTGGCTACTATGGTGACTCCAGTATGTGTTACAGATGTCTGCTGCCATAACATTCAGCCACCCAATTCCCTTGCATGCTCACATCCATACAATAGCTATAGGTAACAACACATTCTAGTCCATTTGGCAATTGGTAGGTTGATTGACTTACCTTGAGGGTGTGCCAGACCTGAGAATGGTGCTGGAGGGCTGCCTATGTTGGATGCATGTAGTACACTCCCTATACATGGTTGAGCACAGGTAGTGTCATGTTTGGCATCCCTTTTACTGTCTGTGTGAGTCAGAGAGAGGTGTCATTCCCTGGGTCCCTACTGTGTCAGTGCATATGCTACGTGTTGCCTCTTTGCCAAGGCCAGGGAATACTGGGCACACCTCCTTCTGTCTACTGGGGAAGGCTCAGGCTGTTCTTCTCCGAGTCACTCTGTGCCTGCACAGGCCTTGGCATTGGTGGGGGGCTGTGTGGCCCTGCCCCATGCTATTCCTGCTGCAGCTGTTTCCGGAGGATCATACTGTGCAGCATAGTACATACCATAACAATTTGGGTACATGTAGCCTGTGAATACTACAAGGCTCCACTGGATGTGTCCAGACACCGGAACCATGACCTGAGATTCCCAAACACATGCTCTATTATCTGTCTGACCTGTGCGTGTGCCTCATTATGGCGTTGTTGTTTAGGTGTGTGTGTGCATTTCTGGTGGGTGTCATCAGCCACGGCTCCAGTGGGTACCCAACATCCCCCTCTAGGTGACGGTAGGGGATGTCCACATTGGCAAATCTGTGGTACAGTTGTGTCAGATGCCATATGTGTGAATCATCATAGCTTCCAGGGCAGCCAGCACACACATTCATTATAATGCCCTGTGCATCACATACGACTTGGCAGTTGATGGAGGGGATACCCCTGCAGTTGATGTAGGCCCTACTCTGCTCACCAGGTGGTGCTTTGATGCATATGTGTGCAGTCTATAGTAGCCACTACCCCAGGGTATTCTTCTATTTGGTGGAAGAGACGCATATTGCTGGTCAACACCTCACGTGTGTTGAGGAAATATACGTGCTCACTGGCATGTGTTGACATGGCATCCAGGAACTGGTGGAATACTCTGGATGCTGATGTCTGTGAGATCCCCATGATATTCCCAGTTGTGCTTTGGGAGGTACCTGTGTCTAGTATACCTAGGCCTACCCATACCCTGGTATCCACTGGGATGGGTTCCCCTCAGCCAGTTTGGTGTGTCAGGTGTGGCCGGCACAGCTCAACAATTTGCTGTAGGAGGTCTCTGTCCACCCTATAGTGCTCCACTATCTCCAGCTCATGTAGTCCCTGGTAGGTAACCCTGGGTCTGTACACTATTCTCCGTCTCCTCACTGTGGGTTGTTCGGCAGCATTCACATCCTCACCACCCTCAGCCTCTTGCACATGTTGTTCTATGTTGCCTGCTGCAGCCCTTCTCATTTTGTAGATTTGTTTGTTAAAATTTCCCCGCTTGTATACACCGGTGGTGTAGAGTGTGGAAAAACCAGAGGGGAAGGTGTTTGCTTAGTTTATAGTAGTGTTCTGGGCTGGGCTGGTTTGCGATTTCTGTAATTGGCTGATTCCGATACATTTCACCTGCCAGCTAAGCTAGTTATCCTTGATTACCTTCCTACTGCTGGTTTCCCTTTCCATTGCCTCCTGTTTAAGCCTGTGCGCACGCTGCGCAAACAAAGTGCTCAAATGTGCACAGAGCTGCTATTTCCTGGTTTAACTTCCTTTTTCTTCTTGTAAAACCCAGTGTGCAGCACCACGCATACCCACTTACATTTTGTAAAAAGTGCTAGACAGGTTTAGACACACCCCTAGCTTAGCTGTGCTAAGCTAGGAGCAGTCCCAAGCCACAGGGCTCCAATCCACTTACAGTATGCCTGACACCCCCCCATGATGTCACCTATATCCTAGTCTTGCACTCAGCTATTTATACTCTTACACTCTTGGGATCTGCCTCACACCCTGGGGAAATCTGGGATTCACTATCCTTCCTCTCATTTGCATAGGATTGCCTGCTAATGCATAGTTCCATGTCCCACACTGAGCCTCCCCCCTTAGCAACCATTACTCACTGGCCAAGTTGTCTTATGCCTGTCACTGACTTGCATGGCAGAATATTGCTTTTAGTTAGAATGCTTATTTTAGGTGTATTTTATTATTTTCCCCCGATCCTATTTGCGCGCCGCTGCCCTATGCTTAAACAGCCGAGATCAGTGAAAAAAAAATTAAAAGTTGTTTTTTTTTTTTAAACAGTTTGCAATGCCAGTGGCCTTCTACTTGGCTATTGGCATGCTTCCTCAATAATATGCAGCTTTTATTTGGAACTGTCATATCTCCGTTTTGTAGTTTGCAGAAATGTACTCAGTTACTAACCAAGTACATTTCTGCAGACTGCACTTGTCCTGCACTGACAGCTGCCGGCTTCCTGGATCACAAATTGCCCTCATTTGCATGATTTTCACCTGAAAATGAGGGTAATTTGCATACAGGAGCTTGGTCCATGCAGGATTAGTCTAAGAGCTCACGTGCACATCCTGGGAGCTCGTTCCTGGATCGCACGTCCGCCATATTGCCGAAAATAGCTCTTAGACTAATCCTGCATGCTCTACAGGGCTTCGTAAATCTGGGGGAATGTCTAAAACTGGGGAACTTTCTGTATTGTCATGGAAGTGTTTTATTGTTTTATGACTTCCAGCATCTACCAAGATCTGAGGAAAAGCCCTTGTCTATGTATTTTCAGAGGTAGATGCCAGATTCCAGCAATGGGGATTATACCTAGGATAAAGTCAGATGACAAGAAAAGATGTCATTTGGCAAGTTAACCCAGCAGTAATACTTGAGATATTCATTTGGGAAGTCTTAGTGAGAGACAGCATTCTGTATTCTGTCTTTGACCTGACAACAACTAGTGAAGATTCATTAACCACACCTCTGCCTTGCTCTGAGTAAATAAGTCTGCGGAACAGTATAATTCTCTTAGATATAGTCAGGAATATAGTAACACTTTATTCATCTGAGACTGTCCTGCAATGTTATTTTAAATATTTCCTGTGATTTTGAACTCTGATGTCACTGTAATTATATACTGAGTATTTCTTACTCTTTTATTATTTATAATTAAATATATTTAAACATTTCACTGTGCCTGATCTTTGTAGAGCTATTTAAGTTCTGAGAGTACTTGCATATTTATTTGGTGACACTGTGGGCCACTCCTAACAGCCCTTGCTCTTGGTCAAACTACCATTTGTATTAATAGTAACATTACATAGTAAGATTGGACATCCTTTGTTAAGGGCCTTAAAGCAACTGATAAGGGGTTCTGGTGGCAGTGATAACTACCTTATATGGTAGTTCATGGGTACAGAGTTTTTACCCACGGGGATGACAATGCACTTTTTGGCACTGAGCTTGAGGCCATGCCTCTGACACCAGGCATCTGTCTCAGTGAAGCCCTTCTGTAGGATGTCCACATCATTTGGGGACTCAGCTATGGCTCCTAGTTTGCAGTCATCTGCAAACTTCATTAGCCAGAGGCCTTCTGTGTTAGCCTGTACTTCAGAGAAGTAGATACCAAACAGGAGAGGTGCCAGGACTGAACCCTGTGGTATTCCACTTGTCACTGGTTTGATGTCAAATTTGGAGTCTGCAACCTTTACAGTGTGGGTTCTGTCAGTGAGCCAATTGGCAACCCATCTTGTGACGTAGGGATTTACACCTAGTTTAGTGAGTTTAGCTATAATTCCAGAATGGAGGATGGTGTCAAAAGCTTTGGTGAGGTCACGATAGGCTGTGTGAACCATCTTACCCTCATCTACGGCTTTGGTGACTGCCTCAAAGAAGTCGATCAGGTTCAGAAGGCATGATCTGCCTTTCACAAAGCCAAACTGGGTGGGGTCATCCCACTAGTTACTTCATAAACCACACCAACGAAGGCCAATCACATGTACAATCTCCCCATCTGTGAACATTCCAGGTTCTCTGGGGCACCCCACCAGTTTCTCATAAGGTATGCAAATCACGGCTCATCACATGTACAATAACCCCATGTGTCACTGTGGGACCCCACCAGCTTCTTATAAGGCATTCTAATCAAGACCTATCACATGTACAGTCACCCCAAGCATGAATATTCCAACTTCTCTGTGACACTAAAAACTTCTTATCAGGTATGCCAGGACAACCCACCCCCCCCCAACTCCTCATCAAGTATACCAGCCAGGGCTCATCATACATGTAGTCACCCAATGCATGCATATTTCAGTCACTGTGACACATAGTCAAATTTTTAACAGGTATGTCAACTTGAGACAAAATAGAAAATGTAACTCCCACAAACCAGCAGCAGTCTTACCAGGATAGAACTACTTCCATACAGCAAATCACTCCAAAAATACAATGTAAGGGTTGTCTGAGGCATTCTTGTTTCCTGTTCTCTAATTCTCTTTGGTCTTTCCCCCTAAAGACAAGGTATGAGGTCAACTCTTGCTCCTTTTGTCCATACCAGAAACCATCACAGCAGAAAATAGGTCCTAGAAATTATGAGTTCATAGGTATGTACAAGGCTAACAGCTCTGGGGCCTTTACAAGCCTAGTCATAGGATTACTCTGGCATCGTGCCACCCGACATTAGTTCCCAGTGCCTCTGTCGAGTAGAGCCACTGGAGTTTTCTCCGGAGTGAATTTTCTATTTCCCATCCACTCATCAAGATTTCTCTTGAAGAGGGTCAGCGAGCGCTCTGCTTGACATGTATGGGAAGTCTGTTCCATAGCATGGGCAGTCTCTGGGTTATGAACCTGTCCCTCCAGTATGTTCTGTTGATTGTGGGAATGAGTTTGATGTCTCTGGAGCATGTGGTGTAAGGACGTGGGATTTCTTTAGATGTACCATTTCTAATAGAGCTGGGTCAGACATGGCTTTGTAAGTCAACCAGAGATCGCCTTTAAGTAGGCGATATGAGACAGAGAATAGTTGTTTTTTTTTTGGGTCTGTCCATATAGGACAAGTGTTTAAGGCCTAGGTTCCTCTTTGTGAGGTACTTTTGCAGCCTTTCCAGTTGTTGCAGTTGTCTAGTGAGGTACATGCCAAATAGGGCATTGTACTCGATGATTGGCCTAATGAGAGAAGAGTAGAGGGAGACAGTGACCTCTTTCTTCCTGGATGCAAAAGCCTTAGTAATGAGATGTGACACATACAAGGACTTTCTGACCACAGTGGCAATGTGGTGATCAAAAGAGAGGTTGCTGTCAACCTGTGTTCCCAGATCTCTTATAACGCCTTCTGCATTCAGTGGACTACCATCAATGTGGTAATTCATGGGAACCGGGTTTTTCCCAAAGGGGATAACAACAAATTTTTGGCATTGAGCTTAAGGCTATGGTTCTGACACCAGTCGTCAGTCTCAGTGAGACCATTCTGTAGGATGTCAATATCACTTGGGGAGTTAATAAAAGCTCCCAACTTGCAATCATATGTGCACTTTGTCAGCCAGAGTACCTTCATGTTGGCCTGGACTTCAGAGAAGTAGATACCAAACATAGAGGACCCAGGACCAAACTCTATGGGATTCCACTCGTGAGCAGTCAGCAGTCTGACGTGGAGTCAGCTACTTTCACACTGTGGGTTCTATCTGTGAGCCAGTTTGCAACCCATCTAGTGTTATAGAGGTTGATACCTAGCTTAGTGAGTTTTTCTATGATTCCTGAGTGGGGAATGGTATCAAAGGCCTTGGCCAGATCAAGTGGTAGGCTGTATGAACCACCTTGCCTTCATTCACAGCTATGGTGACTGACTCAAAGAAGTCGACCAAGCTGAGCAGGCATGATGTACCCTTCACAAAACCAAACTGTATGGGATCCAGAGTTTGGAGCTTCCCTATATCCTTGTTTATTAGGTCCATGATGATGTGTTCCATAGCTTTGCATATCAGACTCCTTATAAAGGAAGAATCTGCCTTTGAGATGGGTCATCACTCACCTCATTTTGACCACTTCTGTTACTCTATGCCAAAATGTCAGAGATCATGTATCAAACAGCTAAATACTCAGTCTTAGAATGCATCTGAAGAAAAGGGGGGTATTTCTTATTTTTTTTTTTCCAGATCAAAAGAAGACAGAGAATTTAAGGGCCAGCTTTGGTCTTAGTGGTCTCAACCAATTCACAGTGCATAGAAGATTCCTGATCCTGACTTTGTAACCTCTAGTTCTAATAAAAGGGGATCACATGTGATCTTCTAACATGTAAGATAGATAAATGAATACCAAATAATAACATATAAGTGAAAATTCAGACTGTTCAACATCAAGAACTATGATTACCAGGTCATAACCTCTCCATTTTATCTGTTTTGCATGCGTCTATGTCATAAAACCGAAAACGCAAACTCTTGAACACTCACATAAGCGAATAATCACAAACTCGATATTGGTATTCACAACTGTCTAAATATATATTCCTACTCCGAGATCGCACTACAGTGAGAAAAGGGCAAATATTCCAATGTTCACTGTACTGCGATCCCAAAATACCAATTTCAAGTTTAGGATTATTCGCTAGTGTGAGCTTTCGAGACTTTGCATTTTCGTTGTTCCAAAGTAGACCCTTTTGCATTACCTAAGTGTTCACTAAGTTACTGGCTTTGGTCATGACATATCTATAAAGCAGATCAATCCAAACCAGCCTACATATGCACACCTGTTTATTTGTATTTCCCCTGTAGAGTTGCATTCATATAAGGCAGAAACATGGCCTTAACATTTTTTACTGTTTTTGTTCACAATAAAATCATGTAATGTGCATAAGCAGGTCAAGTGGCAAAATAATAAAGTTTTGACTACGACCCAGATGGCCCGAGTTTGATTAGTAGCTCTGGTGCCTGGAGCAAATAAGGAATGATGAGGCTCAGCTCTCCGAGGGAAGGCGGTAACTGAGGAGTGATGTGTAGGAGTGGCTAGATGACTCATCTGTTGGAGGACAGAAAAGGAGTGCAGCAAGCCTAGCTGAGTAAACAGGGTGTTTCTGACAGCATGCCATCCCTGGGCTCAGGATGGGACTGCTTTCAGTAACAGTGCTTTACGGCTACTTTTAGCCTCCTACAGGAGGTCAGCACATTTGAAGTACGATAACTTACCCAATGAAACTACGCTTCCCTCTGTGAGCAATGGTGCTGCCTTCCAGGATTTACCACTAGCCAATCATTGCCAACATAAGGAGAGCGGGTTGATGACCCACAGCCATGGGCTTAAACATCCAGATGAATTGTAAAATGTGCTTGCAGATTGGGGGGAAATAGAGTTCAGTGGTAGTCATGTTGCAGTGGCAGTTACTATAACTCCAACCCAGCAACTGGAGGAAAAAGATCAGATCCTTTTTTTTATCAAAGGGTTTAGAACTCACTGGTGCAGGATCAGCTACTGTTCAGACGAAGACTTATCTTCACACAGGTTAGTCAGAACATCAGACTTATCTTCACACACAAGTCAGTCAGAACATCAGACTTATCTTCACACAAGTCAGTCAAAAGATCAAACTTATATTCACAAAGGTCAGTCAGGACACAGGTCAGTCAGAACATCTTTCCAAATCAAAGGTTAGAATCTTCCATACCTTCCACATAATATTTAAGCTCACTGTTACTCAGATAACAGAGACAAAGGAGATATGCTACCTCCTTCAGCATTACTTATACTGCAGACAAGTGTGCAGAAGAGGTGATCACATGAACTACACACTGGTATGTAGAGGAACCAGACCATAAAAAAACCCATTCATTAAAAATGTGCACACAATGCATAAGGGTTTGAGTCTCACAAGGGATCATTCACTAGGCTTAAAATGGCTCGCAAGGGCAGTTAGCTTAGTACTAACCTATATAGACAGAGAGAGAGAGAGATTCGTGCACAGATATAGAATATATATAGATACAGATATAGATATATAGAGACACTCAACAGATTGGCTAGTCTGCTTTTTAATAGATTGTGATCAATCAACAACATGAGAAGTATGAAGGGTGAGAATGAAGAAGACAAAACGTCATGTTATGCCGACTGTGTCAGTGTTCTGGATGAGTGGATATGTGAAAGACTACGAGGGTTGCAGTTAGAGAAGGGGGCAGATATCGTAATATGCTAGGGTACTGGTTCATTGTGTGTGTGTTTAGTGCTACTGTAAGGGAAACGATGATTTGGAATGTAAAGTGTAAGGTTGGAGTTAGGTTTAGCGGTAGGGTAGCAAACATGAGTAGGGTGGTGTAAGGGGTCAGCTCCCACATGGGTGACTATGTCCGCCTACACCCCTGTAACTTTCATACACTCACTCTGAGATTGCATAGCAGTGGGGAAGGAATAAATCTCTCAAAAGTGCACTGTTAAGAAATCACATTCAGTCGTCATACAGAAATGTGATGCACCTGCCCATCAACCAACTAGCTTAGATTATTGCGTACAAGAAGAACAGGTACATTAATGAAAAGGAGCTGATGCATTTATACAGATAGATAGATCAATAGATAGAAATTAGATATAAATAGAATACATGCACAAACACACCCACACACATCTATGCATACATATCATATATCTATATCTAGCTATATATACGTACATATATATGTGTGTGTGTGTGTGTGTGTGTGTGTAAATCTTGTTATCCAGATCAACTGAATCAAATGTTGATAGTGCTAATGTCAGAAATGTTAGTGTCAGTAATGCAATGTTGACACACTCCTGTGCAGGCTTAGCCACAGAGAAGGCAAATTTAAAACTATGTTTTCTTAAGGGAGGCAAGCCCACCCCCACACCCTCACAAGAGAAGGGCTGTACCGCCACACTCTCTGCTAATTATTTATTTTTATTACAAGATTGCACAATCTCTGGGGAAAGGGCATATTCCCCAAATCCAAAGATTGTCAGTCTTGAATACATGTTGGCCATCTGTTCTGTCAACCAAAGCACGTTGACAAAACAGAGGTCGACAAAGGAGACTTGGTACATTTGACTATTTTCACCAATACCATAGACATAGATGGACAAATAGATAGATAGAGATACACACACACACACACACACACACACACACACACACACACACACACACACACACACACACACACATATACATGGTTTACATTAATATGGTCTGGCGCAAATTGCTCGACCATGTATTTGAATTACTTTTCTCCACAAATTCCATAAGCCGAATGGTTGGAATGTCATAAAAACATGAAATGTGACATTTCCAACCACTCTACACCCTAAAATGAGTGCTAACATGGGTCAAAAATTGGGATGAGATTTGGTTCATAGGTTGGTACTAGGCTAACGGCCCTAGGGCCTATACAAGTCTAGCCATAACAATTCCCTGGCTATTTCTTCTCACAGTATTTACTTCACTGGACCCCTGTCTAGCAGGGTGACTGACGTGATCCCTGGGGTGAATTTCCTATCTCCCATCCAATCATCAAGGTTCCTTTTGAAGAGGGCCAAAGAGGAGCTCTGCTTGACATGTATGGGCAGTCTATTCCAGAGTCTGGGGAGTCTCTGGGTCAGGAACCTATCCCTCCAGCACGTTTTGTTCATTATGATGACAAGGTTCAGACCCCTGGAGCATGTGTCTCTGAGGGATTGGGATTTCTTTAACTGTAGCATGTCCAACAGCTCTGGGTTTGACATGGCTTTGTATGCTAAGCAGAGATCGCCTCTGAGTAGACAATAGGCGACAGAGTATAGGTGGAGTTTTTTTTTAGACGGTCAGCATAGGGCATCTGCTTTAGGCCTGTGATTCTTTTAGTGAGGTATTTCTGCGGCCTTTCCAGTTGTAGCAGATGTCTTGTGATTCACAGGACTTGCAATCGCAGTTCTGAGATGTTGCCACACTCCTTTCGGCCATACCCACTCAATCAATTTGTGCTCAACCATATGCATGTACACCCATATACAGACATAATATATATATATATATATATATATATATATATATATATATATATATATATATATATATATATATAATATACACGCACACACACACACACTGAATTTACATGTCTACTGAGGAACGTCTGCTATAAATACAAGAATAGCATTGAAGACAAACATTTCTTTTGTGCACTTAGCAGTTTTATACTACAATATCCTTAGTCAGTTGTTAAGAATTTCCTTTTTCATTTCCCATGTTTGTCTATTCACTCAATAGAGAAAGTGCAGCACTCTTGTTTTTGTAGAAGACGCAAAACTGGTTAATGTGAACTTATTTAAATAAAGCTTTACCAGTGCTTTTTCTTTATTTCTATTTGATAGGCCACTGACAAAGTCTTGTTTAATATTAATAATGATCGATCCTAACATGATAGTAATTTCTTCGTTTTTACCTTTTTTTCTAATGTAGAACAGAATACCTTATCACATAGCTGGTATTCCCTGAGGCTGTCCTTTCTGCCATAATAGGCATTGCACTCTTTTACAAATTACTCTGGGCAAATGCAAGGCTTTATATGACGTGCTCTTAGATTGGTGACTTGGTGACATCATTGTGGGCAGTTATGGTATGGGCCAAATTTACATCCTCTGTAGTATACAGAAGATGCAAAAGCAGCACCATTTTCCTTCCGGTCTTCATTAAAAAGAGCGAGCTGCCTGTGGATTTATTGTGAGTGGCCTGGATGGACATCTATACTTGTGGTAATTTGAAACCTCAGTCTTTTCCTGATGATCGGATATATTTTTGGTATACAGACTATGGTTTAGTTTGCTCTCTATTCCTGACCAGCAGATTCTGCAAATGGTTCATCTCCCAGGCCCGTTTGCAAATGGTTCATCTCCCAAACCCCTGCTTACACTTATCAAGGGTATCAGAACTTGTCAGGCATTTGGGATGCATGGCCCTTATGGACGTTAGCCTAGTAAACACCTGCACATCTGTGAACCTATGATGGGCTACATGCAGTTTCCTTTCGACTCCCCAAATTTTACAGACATTTCCCATTACCTCACTAATGAAATATGGTCCCATAGGTTTACATGTACTTACTAGGCAGTTAATCTATGAGGATGTTAAGAAGCCTACCCTTACATTCCAATGGCAGTTTATAGCCCTTATATTTTGCATGCAAATAACTCAGAGGCAGGCAGTACAAGGATATGTTAAGACTTTTACTTCCAGGGTCTATCCTCATGGGTAAACCACAGTGATTAAACATGTGTCTGATTAGAAGCAAAACAGGAGTTTTTAGTAACCCACCTAGTCTGATTTCATACCTTAGTAGTTTACCTTGTTTCTGAACCACTGCCTTTTGTGAAGGACAAATCTGACTCCTGCATACTGGTTTAATACATGTAATTTCAGCAAGACACTCTTCAAAAGTGCTACTTTTGATTAGCACACCATCGACATAAATCAGATTTCCTCCACTTTCTGTATCAAACATATATTTTTTTCATGAGGATATTGGAATCTACAAGTGAGTTCAGATATCCAAAAGGGCACATATTCCAGGTGTATTGTTTTCTAAAACAAACCACAGACAAAAATGACAAACTTGACTAATAAAACCTTGAAAATAAAAGAATAATAAAAGTCTAGACTTTATTTTTCACTAGATAAGCACTGAGGATTGATCTGAGGAAGTTTTACATGTTGTGAAATGAAAGCACTTATCTAGTGAAAAATAAAGTTTGGGCTTTTATTATTCTTTTATTTCCAAGGTTTTATTAGTCATTACTGGCCTCTTGTTTGGTTTATTTGCACTGTTTGGTACCCAATGTGAAAGCTACTGTGTGTTGGCCTTGGGGATGTACCTTCAGGATCCAATTGAGATATCCATTGTTATGAAGTATTCTGCACCCTCAACCCAGTCAAGCTTTAACCCCACGTCTTCGAAATGTTTGCTAAGAACAAACAGTGCATTTTGATCAGGCACTTCTTGATCTTTGTTAGTATTAGCCTTTAAAAAGAATCTTCTGAAGTTGGCTGGAATGACTGTACTGGTTTCAGTCACAAATTGGATACATGGGGCATGGTCTGTCCTGACTTCAGAACTTGTGCATTCACACTCAAGGGTACTGGATCCTCCCCGTATGTGAACATAAAAATGTCATTGATACTAAACACACACACATGCAGCAGGATATCTAGACCTATGCAGAGGGGTGCGTTTAGGCCCTTTACCATCTGTACAGGGTGTTGCAATGTTATTTGCCCTATCTGGAGGGTTAAAGTACATATTACCATACTTCTAAGTTTCCATCTTGATTTGGAACACTTTTTAGGAAGTCTGACTTTTTAACAAATATGAAATCCATCCTTTTTCTCTTTGGCTTGGCATTCTATAACTCAGCTTACTCATAAGACAATTCTCATAGCTCAAGCATAAAACAGATTTAAGCAACTATCAGCTTTCTGTCTTAACTGACACACCTTTCATTTCCCTCTGATATGGTCTAGTGAACTTTGCACTTTCCACATTGGCCGTAAGGTGTTCAATACTTGGCACTGCTTTTTCAGTATCTGGATGGCTTTCTGAGATAAAATGGTTTACTTAGTACATCCCTCAGATGAGGTGTTAAACCAAGGTCCCATCTGCTTGACTTGGTGGTAGCTCAGGTGGATGTAAAATATCCCATGGCACCTATTGAAAAGAGTAGGAGTCTTTTACTTAACCAACAATAACATCAAAAGCAATAGTAAACTCAACAATCAAATACAATAAGATCAAACAAATAAGAAATAACATATACAATCATTTGAAAAAAAAATTGAAATATTCTCCCAGCCATTTTTTCCACAACCATCATCTCAACTCCCCCAAAATATCCACAATTTATTAAATAACAGTTCTTCCCATCTCATTAACCAGATATGTTATATAACTACAAACAGAGAAGGTATGTTAACTGAAGGATTATTATCATAATTACCATACATATTCATGCTTAAAGGTAATGGTAACAGAAAATCAGCTTTATAACAGTGCAATAAAGTATTCCAAAAAAGAATAACCCTAGGAGAATCTAGAAAGACATGCAAGATAGTTTCTTCAATGTGAAATAACTACAAAGTCTTACTTTTGATTTATATTTCATATCACCCTTTACTGACAATTTTCCTAAAAGTAACCTCCACAAACAATCTTGACTTTCTGGAACAGTCTGAAAAGTATGTTTCCTCCTCAGAGTAGGAACAAAGGACTCCAGGGCCTTTGATTATAATAAAAAATACCACAACTGTCTCATTTTAATGTCAGCTATTGTATGCAATTTCCAGGGAAATACATTTATCAATAAAATTTATGAAAACAGAATTAGATCTTTTCTTCCTGTTTCCATAACAACATACCAAGTAAATCTTCCTTATGGAATCTTATCTTAAAAATAACCTCACATAAATAAAATGAGGCTAAAAAAACAGTGAGTGTAATAAACCCAACCCTTTCCTTCTTCTTGCCTGCATAAACTAATATTTATTTTAATGACATTTAAAACAGTCCCCAAAAATGAAAAAAATATCTCCAAAGGCATTTTTTTAGTGTTAGGAAAGAAAAACATTCCAATAAATCCCAGTTTTGTTATAACAACAGTAATCAGAACATGAACTTTATTCAAAAAGATAATTTAAAACAACTCTATTTATCTAGCTTTTTTGTATGTCTGCAAGAATTCTACTCAGTTGTGACAAATAAACCTGTGCACCTACAAAAGAACCCCCCAGGATAATTATGCAATCTGGTTGAAAACAAATTTTATGTGGATTAGTATCAAAACCAAATCTAAAACATTTCTGGAAGTTCAGCTGGAGACATGCAACTTTTAAAATAGCTACAATTTTGACAAAATTAAGTCAAGCAAGTCTTCTTTTGGAAGAGGTTAATTAAAATCATCAGTGTATGAAAAAATAAATCAATGAAAGGGAAATACCAGGATGAATATACCATATGGCATCTTTAAAAATTACAGAACACACTTCTATTAACTGCATTCATCACCAAACAAATAATAACCCACAAAGTAGACAGCTTTATTTTACCCTTCCATCTATTTTAATTCAACTGACTTCATGTCCCTTCACTGTAAGTTTACTCCATGAATGTGAGTAACTACTATTTAATACAAACATGAGTTTACCTGAAATACTATAACTATGCAAATCTGCCATAAACAGTTATGGGAAATAGTATCATAAGCTTTTTGAATATCACTGAGAACATGGATCGAAGATCCAAAGGCGGCGGTGTCTCCATATTCATAAAGGATATGCACACCTCCAGACTAGTAGCCTAGCATAATGAATCTGAGATACTTCAGGTACAACTAACTTTGGGTAAGATGGCGATTCAGGTCGTAGCCTGCTGTAGGTCCCCAAACATTCCCCAAGACTCTCACTCCACCTTCCTAAGCACCCTGGAAACTATTAGGGTTCAACCCAACACTCTCATACTAAGTGACTTCAACTGCCCCTCTATCAACTGGGAAAATTACTCATGCACTAATACACTGGCCCAACGCTTCCTGGAATTCATCGATTCCAATGCCCTGGACAAGCTCATTCTTACCATCACTAGAGGAAGCAACATCCTTGACCTGGTTATTACTAACATGGGCAATCATTGCTCTACACCAATAGTCACTTCCTCCCTGGTTAGATCCAACCACAAACTAATCACCATGGAAATCCACATCTCACTCACACCCCCTGCAAAGGTAACCACCAAGGAAAAATTTTCCAAAGCTGACTTTGGGCTCCTAAAAACAGAGGTGGCTAATGTCATGGCACCCATGTCAATGGAGAAAAGATGCATGACTGCTGAATCATACACCAATGCACTGTACAAACATGTACATAAATGCATGGAACTAGCCATACCCAACAGAAAGTACAGTCGTGCACACTTACCATAAATGTAGATGATTGAGTGTATTCACTGTTGCAGGCATGACTTGTGGGTTATCCCTGCTGGGTAGCCCTCGGTCATCCCGAATACCAGAGTCAATCTTTTCCCCTGCGCCGGCTGCTGTTGCCAGGTCGTCAGTGGTATAAAGGAGAGCAGCCGGTGCCATTACATCAGTTTTTCTTGCCCTAACCTGTCAGAGCCCCTTGAAGAAATGTTTTAAAGAGCCTCTGGTGGTCCAAGGCCACAAGAATGATAGTTAATCTCCAAAAAGGATATGATTAAGGGGGAAGGTGGGAGGGAAAATAGGACTGCAACAGTGAATACACTCGAACATCTAAATTCATGTTAAGTGTACACAACCGTACTATGTTCTTTGTGTTTCACTGTTGCAGTCATCACTTGTGGGAGGATTCCCAAATCTGCGGAAGGGGAGGATGGAAGTATGAAATTCCTAGGATTGAGCTAGCATGCCTTGCAGGACTGCAGAGGCAAAGCCTGCCTGAGCCCTGGAGAACAGAGGCAGGCGGTAGTGTTTGGTGAAGGTGTGGACCGAGGTCCAAGTGGCAGCTTCCAGGATGTCCCTGGTGGGTACTCCTTTAAGGAAGGCAGTGGAAGTAGAGGCTGCCCTAGTGGAATGTGTTCTGATAGATTTAGGAGGAGCTTTTCCATGAAAAGTGTAGCAGAATTGCATGCAGTGAGATATTCATTTTGAAATTATCTTTTTGGAGGTAGGCTTCCCCTCTTTCCCTGGGGCAAAGCCAACCAACAGCTGATCTGTCTTCCTAATGGACTTTGTTCTGTCCAGGTAGTATCTTAATTCTATGTGCACATCCAGTGTGTGCAGAATGCTCTCCCCTTTATTCTGAGGGTTTGGAAAAAAGGTGGGGAGATGTATAGCCTGGTTTAGGGTCACATCTGATACTACCTTTGGCATGAATGATGGATTAGTCCTGAGAGACACCCTGTCTGCATGGAAGATAATGAAGGGTTCAGTGGCCATGAGTGCTTGAAGTTCTGACACCCTCCTAGCTGAAGTAATAGCCACGAGGAAGGAAGTCTTCCAGGAAAGGTTTTAGGTCTGCTGATGCAGCTGGTTTGAAGGGAGGCAATGTCAGTTTTTCTAAGACATAGTTTAGGTCCCAGGCTGGAGTGGGTGCCTTTCTAGGGGGCCTAATGTTAGATACGCCTCGGAGGAATTGCTTAATCAAAGGGTGAGAGAAGACAGGCTGTTTAGCATGAAAGTGTGCTGAAATGGCTGAGGCATGGATTTTAATGGAGGAAAAGGAGAGGCCCTTGTTAAATAGCTCCGCTAGGTAGTCCACAATAAGTGGGAGGGATGGTTGGGAGCTGCTGTGACCTTTTGATAGGCATCAGGAGTTGAATCTTTACCATTTCTCTGAGTAAGATTTCCTGGTTCTGGGCCTTCTGGCTTCCTTAATAATGTTTAGGACCTGCTTGCTCAACTGTGGGTTATCTGCAGTCCCTGGGCATAAGCCATGCAGAAAGTTTGAGAATGTGCAGGTTTGGATGCAGAATCTCTCCTCTGGCTTGTGTCAGGAGGTCAGCAGTTAATGGCAGGGGCCTGTAAGGCTCCTTGGTCAGGCTAAGCAGCAAGGGGTATCAATGTTGCCTGGGCCAATCTGGTGCTAAAAGGATGTCTTTTGGTCCTTCCTGCCTTATTCTGAGCAGTACCCTTGGGAGTAAGGGTGTGGGGGGGTGACGCATAAATGAAGAGACTGGTCCATTGGAATGAGAGAACATCCACTTTCCAAGCTGGGGGGGGGGGGGGGTTGAACTCCCTGGTGCAGAATTTGTGCAGCTGATTGTTGTGCTGTGATGTGAAGAGGTCCACCTCTGGTGTCCCCCAGACCTGGGTGATCTGGGCTATCAGGTGTAGGCCCATGGAGGAGGCTGTCTGTCAGAGGCTCATGGCTAGTCGGCAGAGAGGGCAGGAGTGTGACCCCCCCCCCCTGCTTGTTGATGTACCACATGACTGTGGTATTGTCTGTTTTTACGAGGAGGACACCTGTTTTTTCTTCTAAATGAGCACCCCACCCTAGGTCTGAGGCATCTGTGGTGATAGTCTGGTCTTGTGGTCGGTAGGTGAAGGGAAGGCCCTTGTTCTGAGTGCAGGCCTCTGCCCACCAAATAAACTCATTCCTTATACATGGAATGAGGGGGACAGTGGCCTCCATAGATTGAGAGTGTTGGCACCAAAGGTTCTTTAGGTACCACTGGAGTTTCCTCATGTAAAACCTGGCCAGGGGGATCATCAGAATGCAGGATGACATGTAACCCAGTGCTTGCAGAATTTTCCTTGCTGTGAGTTTTTTTCTGAGAGCTAACTGGGGGAAGTAATTTGGCAGAACACATTGTTTTTCTGGTGAGAGGAAGGCTGTTTGGGAGGCTGTGTCCATGAGTGCTCCCAAGAAAGTGATCTGCATGGAGGGGTTTAGGTTTGACTTTTTCCTGTTGATAGTGAACCCTAGAGAGGGTAGGGTTGTTTGTACAAAGAGCAAGTCCTGTAGTATTTTCTCTTTGTTGTCTGCTTGGATTAGGCAGTCGTCCAGATAAGGGTAAATCTGGATGTTTTGCTGTCTGCAGAAGGCAACCACTGGGGCCAGGCATTTTGTGAAGACCCTGGGAGCCTTTGATAAGCCAAAGTGTAATGCAGAAAACTGAAAATGTTGTGAACCTGCTCTGCAGCATAGGTATTTTCTGTAAGACTCCCTTATGGGTATATGAAGGTAGGTATCCTTTAGGTCTAGGTGGCTAGCCATGCATTCTTGCCCAGCATTGGTAAAAATTTTTGAAGTGTTAGCATTTTGAATTTTGGGACCTCTAGGAAGGTATTTAGAGTAGACGGGTTGAGGATGGGTTGCCAAGTGCCTTCTTTTCTTGGCACTAGGAACAGTCTGGAGTAAAAACCTTTTCCTGCTTGCCCCTGTGGCACAGGGTCCACTGCCCTTTGAACAAGGAGTATGTGCACTTGTTTTAATGCTTCCCTCCACTGATTTGGAGGTAGATTTGGGTAACCTGTTAAGGTTGGGACTTGTAGCCCTGAAAAACGATTTTTAATACCCATTGGTCCTTTGTTACAGAAGCCAATTTTGTTTATAGAGGGATAGCCTTCCTCCTAACCTCTGATGGGAGGGGGAGTGGGAGTCATTGCACGTTCTTAGAGTAGGGAGTGGACTTAGAACTCCCTGCTGTGGAAGTGGTGGAGGGCCACTGCTTAGTTCTTTGCTGGCCTTGGTTTTGTGGTCTAACTGGTCTGTCCCTGCGAGGCCTCCCTTGAACCTGTCTATTGGGGGCTGGGAAAGACCACTGCTTAGAGGGGAAGTTTCTGCCGAATCTGGGAGGTTGAACTTGTAAATCTCCAGGGCCATTAGCCTAGTACACACCTATGAACCTATGAACAAGAAATAAAAAAAAATCTCTCTTAGAAGTAATTGAGTCAATAATCTCTTGAATAAGAACTAATAATTCTAAACGTAAGTTTCCTGTAACTCCAAAGACATCATTATGTAGTTTTGACAGAAGGTCATAACTTAACATGAATTGTAAAACCTTAAAGAAAATCTTATAATCACAGTTATTTAAATTTATTAGTCTCCAATTGTTTCTATAATCCTTTCTCCCTTTTTATATATAAATCTAATAACCCCCCCCACATACTTGAATATAAGCAATACCATATTCTAGCCATTCATTTTAAATTATAAGAAAATATTTTTTGACTTGCAATCATATTTTATAAAAGGCATAGGCCCTGATCCAAAAAAAACTTGCTTTCAGTGCAAGTGACTACTTACACTGAGAGCAGGCTGTGAGAGCAGGTGTTTTGTAATTTGGTCCCTGTAGTAAGCCTCTCTATAGGCAGGACTTACACTGAAGTAAGTCACTTACACTGAGAGTGGGTCTTTCAAAATCAGGGTAGATTTACACTAAGAGCAACTCTTTTGGAATCTGGCCCATAAGGAATTCCATCAACAACTGGAGATGCATCACGCCCAAGTGATTGCAAATCTAACTCCGCCAATAAAATATGTTTAGTCAGGAAATCGTTATCTTCTTTTGTTAACAATAAAACAATCCGCGTATTAATGATCAGAGGAGAATGAATTGGCATAACATACTCTCCAGATATATCCATGATCTTATTTTGAGTAGTATGCATGATGCCAAGACAATCCTTCACATTAAATAATAAATTGGAACCCCTATTTAATTTGTTTATGTAAAAAGAGAAATCTTCCTTTTAGTGTCGTGTGTAACGTATCATGGCTTATCCAGCAACAGGTCGAATCTTTCAAATGCCAAGGCGTCCAAATATTTTCCTTTTCCATAAATGTATCACTATTAATGTTCACTTAGTGCAATTCATATGGTTTCCAGGCTAGAATACAGTCTGCTTTCTTTTTTTGTAAAATATATTTTTCTAAAATGCAAAACCGTATTTTATATTTAATCTAAAATCCAATCCACCACTGTGCCCAATAATAACAAAAATCAAATAGTGATAAGGCTTGTTCCCACAAGTGAAATAAAGCACTTTTCCAGTCTAAAGAGTGCTCTAGCCAGCCTAGTAACGTTTTAATACTGCAGCATTCAATTATCATTACACCATCAAATGCTACTTAAAAAAACAAAACAAAAACAAAAACAATGCATTATGATAGTTGTGAGGAAAGTAATAAGAAATTATCAGTAAAGGAAAAATAATATCAATATATAAGTTCCCCTGTGACACGTTCTCAACTGTCTAGATTTTCACAGCATGTCCAGACTTTTGCCATATATCTTTAGTCTATTCCTCATACAATTTGTCATGTTCTGACAAATCACAGCGGGCTGAAGTCACTAAATAATGACACTTATTTGAGTTTCAGACTGTATATCCTTCAGAAAATGCATGCTAGCATAAAATCTGTTATTCTAGCAATATTCTAAGCTTATAAGACAAATATTTAAAATTGTCCCAATTTTTGCACCTTTGTCCCCCTTTTACTTTAGGCTTTGTCCAGATTTCTTGCACTAAGAGGTTGAGAGGTATGCTAGATTCCAAAATAAAATGTAACAATTTAGCATCTGATTTTCATTTATCTGCTCTAAAACAATAGCTCAATAAACTAAAGTTATGCTTTAACCCAGCCACTGGGGATGCACAAGCCAGTGCATTTCTTTGTGCCGGTTTCAAACCCGGATAAATGGGGAGGGTTATGTGAGGAAGGGCATCCGGCATAAAATTTTGCCAAATCATACATGCAGACAACAATACAGAAATACATACTGGGTCGGTCGAGGCCCGGGTTAACAACAACCACCACCAGTACTGTTTGCCAACAGGGTGCTGGCGGAAATTGGGCTACTGTTGGCCGAAGGAGGAGAAGAGGGGGAAGGCATGTCCAAAGGCAGGTAAAGGCTAGGACTGTGATAGTGAGGGTCGGAACTTTGAATGTTGGCAGTATGACTGGTATAGGGAGAGAGCTAGCTGATATGATGGACCGAAGGAAGGTTGGTATATTGTGTGTGCAAGAGACCAGATGGAAGGGGAGCAAGGCTAGGTGTAGCGAGGTGGTTTCAAATTGTTTTATCATGGTGTGGATGGGAGGAGAAATGGCATAGGCATTGTCCTGAAGGAAGAGTATGCTAAGAGTGTTTTGGAGGTGAAAAGAGTGTCGGATAGAGTGATGTTTATGAAGCTGGAAATTGATGGTGTAATAATGAATGTTGTTAGTGCATATGCTCCACAAGTTGGGTGTGCGATGGATGAGAAAGAAAATTTTGGAGTGAGTTGGATGAAGTGGTGATGACTGCACCCAAGGGTGAGAGACTGGTGATTTGAGCAGATTTCAATGCGCATGTTGGTGAAGGGAACAGAGGGGATGAGGAAGTGATGGGTAGGTATGGTGTTAAGCAAAGGAATGCAGAAGGTCAGATGGTAGTGGATTTTCCGAAAAGGATGGACATGGCTGTGATGAATACATATTTTAACAAGAGGGAGGAGCATAGGGTGACATACAAGAGTGGACGAAGATGCACACAGGTGGATTATATCTTATGTAGAAGGGCAAATCTGAAGGAGATTGGAGACTGTAAAGTGGTGGCAGGGGAAAGTGTAGTTAGGCAGCATAGGATGGTGGTTTGTAGGATGACATTGGTGACCAAGAAGAGGAGGATGAGTGTGAGGGCAGCACCAAGGATCAAATGGTGGAAACTGAAAAAGGGTAATTGTGAGGTGATATTCAGGGAAGAGTTAAGAAAGGCACTGGGTGGCGGTGAAGAGTTATCGAATAGCTGGGTAACTACAGCAGAGCTAGTAAGAGAGATGGCTAGAAACGTGCTTGGTGTGACATCTGGAAAGAGGAAGGAGGACAAGGAGACCTGGTGGTGGAATGAAGAAGTACAGGTGAGTATACAGAGAAAGAGGTTGGCGAAGAAGAAGTGGGATTGTCAAAGAGATGAAGAAAGTAGACAAGAGTATAAGGAGATGAGGTGCATGGCAAAGAGAGAGGTGGCGAAGGCTAAGGATAAGGCGTATGAAGAGTTTTATAAAAGGTTGGACACTAAGGAGAGAGAAAAGGACCTGTACCAATTGGCTAGACAGAGGGACTGAGCTAGTAAAGATGTGCAGCAGGTAAGGGTGATAAAGGATAATGAGAGAAACGTACTCACAAGCGAGGAGAGTGTGTTGAGCAGATGGAAAGAGTACTTTGAGGGGTTGATGAATCAAGAGAATGAGAGGGAGAGAAGGTTGGATGATGTGCAGATAGTGAATCATGAAGTGCAGTGGATTAGCAAGGAGGAAGTAAGGACAGCTATGAAGAGGATGAAGAACAGAAAGGCTGTTGGTCCAGATGACATACCTGTGGAAGCATGGAGGTGTTTAGGTGAAATGGCAGTGGAGTTTTTAACTAGATTGTTTAATGAAATCTTGGAAAGTGAGAGGATACGTGAGGAATGGAGAAAAAGTGTTTTGGTACCGATTTTCAAGAATAAGGGTGATGTGCAGAGCTGCAGTAACTACAGAGGGATTAAACTGATCAGTCACAGCATGACGTTATGGGAAAGAGTAGTGGAAGCTAGGTTAATAAGTTACGTAATGAGTAGTGATCAGCAGTATGGTTTCATGCTGGGAAAGAGCACTACAGATGCGATGTTTGCTCTGAGAGTGTTGATGGAGAAGTACAGAGAAGGTCAGAAGGAGTTGCATTGTTTCTTTGTGGATTTAGAGAAAGCATATGACAGGGTGCCTAGAGAGGAGTTGTGGTATTGTATGAGGAAGACGGGAGTGTCAGAGAAGTATGTAAGAGTGGTACAGGATATGTACGAGGGTAGTGTGATAGTGGTAAGGTCTGCTGTGGGAGTGACTGATGCATTTAAGGTGAAGGTGGGATTACATAAAGGATCAGTTCTGAGCCCTTTCTTATTTGCAATGGTGATGGACAGGTTGACAGACGAGATCAGACAGGAGTCCCCATGGACTATGATGTTTGCAGATGACATTGTGATCTGTAGTGAGAGTAGGGAACAGGTGGTGGAGACCCTGGAGAGATGGAGATATGCTCTAGAGAGAAGAGGAATGAAGGTCAGCAGGACTAAGACAGAATATATGTGTGTGAATGAGAGGGAGGATAGAGGAATGGTGAGGATGCAGGGAGTAGAGGTGGTGAAGGTGGATGATTTTAAATACTTGGGATCAACAGTTCAGAGTAATGGTGAGTGTGGAAGAGAGGTGAAGAAGAGAGTACAGGCAGGATGGAGTGGGTGGAGAAGAGTGTCAGGAGTGATTTGTGACAGACGGGTACCTGTAAGAGTGAAAGGGAAGGTCTACAAGAGTGTAGTGAGACCAGCTATGTTATATGGGTTGGAGACAGTGGCACTGACAAAAAGGCAGGAGTCAGAGCTTGACGTGGAAGAGTTGAAGATGTTAAGATTTGCACTGGGTGTGACAAGGATGGACAGGATTAGGAATAAGTGTATTAGAGGGTCAGCCCAGGTTGGAAGGTTTAGAGACAAAGCCAGAGAGGCAAGATTATGTTGGTTTGGACATGTGCTGAGGAGGGATGCAGAGTATACTGGGAAAAAGATGCTAAGGATGAAGCTGCTAGGTAACAGGAAAAGAGGAAGGCCTAAGATAAGGTTTATGGATGTGGTGAGACAGGGCATGCAGATGGTTGGTGTGACACAGCAAGATGCAGAGGACAGGAAGAAATGGAAACAGTTAATCTGCTGTGGTGACCCCTAGCAGGAGCAGCCGAAAGAAAAAAAAGAAGAACTAAAGTTATGCTTTAACATCAAAAACAAGAAGGCATCCAGATATCCCAACTTGAACATCTAATACAGTAATGGGGTTTATACAAAAGCAGTATTCCTGAACATAAATTCTTCCCGAAACTCAATAAAGGTGGAGTATTCCATAAAACAGCCATCAGTTTCTGTTAAAAAGCATTTACATTAGAAGGTGCAGACAGAATCAGAGATGTATCAACTAAGGCAGCCTCCTTACCTTGTTAGGAAGCGCAATATTAGAAATAGCAGTATTTGTATTACGGGAGTCAATACCAGGATTTGCAGCATTACCAACTGGCAAACCAGGTTCTTTCAATGTAGTACAATCAAACCAAAAATGTCCAGACATATTATATTTCCTACAGACAGGAATGTATTTAGATTTAGACTGTTTCTTTCACCACATATTTCACAAAGCTTTTTATTACAATTATGTATTAGATAAAATAAAGATCCACAAAAAATGTTTTGGGCTATCCTTTATAATACATATATTCTTTGTGACCAGTAATCAAATCTACAGTATGCAAATGCTTGGGTTTCCTATTAACATTAGATAAAGAAGCCCAGACCACCCAAACCTCATTCCATAACCTGTTTTTCCATCATAAAGCTTCTTAATATTTTAAACAGTGGTACAATATGAAGAGAAAAAGCCTCACATCTTTATCCATTATATCAAGAGTTCAAAACTGTAGTGTAAAATGTCTTTCAAAATTCACATTTAATGCATAACTGACACCAGAGCTGACATAAAGTTTGTAACTCAACTTGTAAGAAATGGTTGGCAGTCTGAAACGTGTCAAAACTTAATTCACAGTACTTGCATTCACTTATGTGTATAAAAGCAGGAACATCCTTTACCCCAAATCCTAAATGGATAACAACCAAATTCCAAAGGTCATATCTGTTAATCAGTTTTTCAGGTTGGATGCAGTTCTTACAACTTGTAAAGAAGACTGCCTCAGGGAAGGAATACTTCTCACTTCTAGGATGTACAACATTTTTACAGAATTGTCATAGGTGGTGGAAAGGTATATTATACATGGTATACTCACCATGGCAGTCATCAAAGGTATGTCCTTGCAATTAGAAACAGCTTCAATGGAAAATTTGTTATCATAGATTCATAGGTTCATAGGTAAGTACCAGGCTAGATGCCCTTGTGGCCATTTTAAACTGGGTTCCTATTACGTTATTGAAAGATAACGTAATCGAACGGTCAAAACATCAAAACGGCTACATTTCAAAGTTTGAATTGTGGGATCACAGTACAGTGAAGATTGGGATATTAGCACTTTCTTCACTGTAGTGCGATTTTGGAGTTGGAATATATATTTTGCAGGTGGTGTGGGGCCCACTTCCCCACAATAAAAGTTTTGAAATGCGGCCGTTTCTATATTTCGGCCTTTCGATTACGTTATCTTTCGATAACGTAATATGAACCCTTTTAAACCTAGTTAATTTCCCTATTTGTGTTCAAAATAACCTATCCCATTTGGTTATAGATTGGCCTTACCCATCCAATGGCTGATAATTATATATTACCTGTAATGAAAATAACTGTGTTCAAACAATAGATTATTTGAGGGGACCCATGCATGTTATAAAGCATTTAAGGGCTGCCTTTGTCCATCAATAGCACAGGAGGCAGTCCTAGGGTAAATTTTCTTTTAAAATCCATAGATCTAAGCTGTGCTTGAATATGGACAGGGCAAAACTGTTTTATGCAAATGAGGAGTCTGTTCAACAGCAGTGGTATCTTCTGTGAGATATACCTGTCTCTCCAAACCATTCTGTTGACATTGCAGAAGAGGTTTAGATTCCTAGAATGAGTATTTCTGATATCATTTGACTAGCTCAGGTGCAGTAAATTCATCAGTAATGGGTCAGAGAGACATAATTCACCCATTAGCAGTCTGTAAGATACCAAGTACAGTGACAGATCTTTGAATGGGTCAGCGTAGGACATGTTGTTTAGGCCTTGTATCCTTTTATTAAGGTGTCTTTGTGGGTGTTCCACTTGTTACCATGCGTCTGGACAAATACTTGCCAAAGGGGGGATTATATTCAATGACTGACCTAATGAGGGCTGAGGAAAGGGGGACAAAGACATCTCTAGATCTGGACACAATCCCTTTGTTAATAAGATGTTCAATATAGAAGTACATTCTAACAACAATAGAGACACATTAGTCAAAAGTTAGGTCACTCCATACAAGCTGCCAAATCCCAAACATCTGGGTTAACTCTTAGTGGTATATTGTCAATGTGGTAGTTCCCTGGGATAGATGACTTCCCAAAGGATACAATAATGCATCTTTTGGCTTTCAGTTTCAGTTTGTGATTTTGGCACCAGTTATTTATTTGAGACAAACCTTCCCAGTAGGATGGCTAAGTAATTTGGGGATTCAATGACTGCTCCTAGCTTGCAGTTATCTGCAAACTTAGTCAGTCAGTCAGAGCCATTTGGTATTAGCTTTTACTTCAAATAAGTAGAAGCCAAACAGGAGAGGTGCCAGCACAGAACCTTGGGGAGTCCCAATAACTGTTCTCTTTGTGGAGGCAACTTCCTCAATTGTGATTACCTGTGTCCTAGCTGTGACCCAGTTGGCAATCCAGTGTTGACACTGTCCAACATAATTTCCTGTGCAGAAGCCTTGATTGCAAATTCCAGTTAAATTTTATCCATAATTTGTCTCCAGGATGCCTGAGACACAATCTTAGCCTTTTCAATAGCAACCATCTCCTTAAGAACACCAGTCTCCAAATCATTAAAGGAAAAGTAAGTTCCACGTTATTATGATGATCTAACACAACAGTATTGTCAGCAGAGCTCTGCATTTTGCAGCCACCCTACTGCCCATTGCAGTACTTCTGCCTATAAAAAAATAGGAGTCCTTTATTTAAAAAAACACTTATTTACAATACATGTATATAGTTTACAACATATACAATATGTACAGTATTTACAATTTTATAAAGAATAAACATCAATTCCTCTCCATCAAAACTCAGTAACCATTTTCCATTGTATGACCCACCCACTCTAATTTCCATAACCATAATCGTATTTCTTTAACGTAGCTAGATCCCATTTTTAAATAAACATGATTTTCTTCATTCTTTGGTTCCATACCAACCATGCTATGCAAAACATTTTTATCAATTCTTTTTATATAGTTTCTATTTCTGCTCTTGTAATATCCATACTCAGTCATATCCACAGTCATTTCATTTACCTCTATACTCTACTGTAAATAGTTCAGGTCAGCAGTCTTTTTCCATAATGTTTTAATTCTTTGACATCCTGATAAAGCATATTTGCTAGTCTCTAATTCTTTACAACAAAGACATGTTCTGTCCCTTTCACATTTCAAGACATAATTGCTTTTACTGAGAGTTTTTGTATAGTCAGTCTCCATAAGAAATCCTGATACATCACCATATCCTTACATCTAATCATTCATGATTGTATTGCGACAATTTTATCTTTATGCAGCTCTTTCCATGGGTATACAGAACATATTTATTCAAGATGCTACTATACCATCATTTCCTCTCATTTGTAATCTCACTGATTTTTATTTTCCAAAGAAAGATTTTGTCTTGATAATTGTTAATTTCATTTATTAGGACATACTCTCTTTCTTTTAAAGTTCAGGAGATACATCCATTCCATTTTATACTTCAATCTTAATATCTGCATTAATAATGAGGTATCATTGTCTTTCAAACATGTTAATATTTTATACAATGTAATAATGCTGCATATACTACTGGACTGATCAATCCTAACCTTCCTTCTATTTTGACATACAAAAACATCCCTTTTAAGAAGGTTTACCCTAGAGCCCCAGATAAAGGAAAAAATGATGTTATAAACTTCCTTCTGATATAGTAAAGGTATACTAAAACACTTGCTAAATATGCAATTCTTGCTAGTAACATTGAATTAATTAAATATATTTTTCTTAAATGATAATCTAAATGATTTCCAGAACATACAAGTATTTTTCATCATTTCTATCGTTTCTTTCCATATCACTTCTGTATTTTTTAACATTTATGTGCGTCATATTAAATTTAGTACCACCTAACATTCCTTCAAAGCCTAATCCTTGGTGTTTCTCTTTATTTATACATAATTCTATCACACATAGATATTTCTGTAAATAGCTTATCACTGTAATCATTCCTTTGCTATTTTTTTATAACAATTATATCATCTGCATATTTTAACATACTCAACAGTTATCCCTTCATTAGATAAGTAACTCATGTTTTCCATTTCTGTGTTAGCATGTGTACAGGTCACATTCATTATCAATGCAAATATGTTACTCAGTGGGCCACTTTGTTGTATACCCTTTTTGAGCACTATTTCTTTACTTAACCAAACATTTACTAACACCCTAACTATATTTAACTTTTAAGCTATAATACAGATGTTTCTTATTTTGTTACTTATGTTATATGCTTCAGATATAATAATATGATACTTTGATATGATACTTTCTTCATATTTATTATTTTTTCATCACTTGTTGATACTGGTACAATAATGCTGATTAATATATCTCTGATTATACCTCTCTGACTGAATTCATCTTGCAACCAACTAAATTCCTGCTTTTATGTATATATTCTGTATATATATTACTGTAATCAAACCAACTAGATTCCTGCTTTTATGTATATATTCTGTATATATTACTGTAATCAAACCAACTAAATTCCTGCTTTTATGTATATATTCTGTATATATTACTGCAACCACTATGTGTAACACTGTTTCTACTTCTGTAATGTTTAATTTTTTTCTGCATCTGTGTTGTTGTCAGAGCGTTTCTTCCCGGGCCTCCTCTGAAAATGGGCTTTTTTAGGCCCAGTGGACTTTCCCAGTAAACAAATGCAATAAAATAAAATAAATAAAATAAATATTGAGTCAAAGGCTTTGCTTAGATCACCCACCATAATGTTTACTTGATTTTTTTTCTATATAAAACATCAGCTACTAACTCTATAATTATTAGAAGCAATTCTTGCACTTTCTTACCTTTTATACCACATAATATTTCCATTTATAACCTTACTAATTTTATTTTCCATTTTTTTTGCAAACTTTTTATAAAGACTTTATAGTCAGTATTATTTATGACTATAGGTCTCCAATTCTGCATTTCATATTACATTTTTCAATATAATTACTACACTATATAATTCTTTAAAGTTGAAATCCTTTGTTTAACCATTCATTTGATACCATAAGAAATCATTTTTGTGTTACTGTCATATTTTACATATCCTATATTCTATTCTATCTGGGTCCACTGCAGATTCAAGATTGGCAGCCTTTAATATATTTTCTAATTCCTCTGCCATAATTTTCTTTTCCAGATCCTTAATATCTTACTCTGAAAAAGTATCTACTTTCCATTTCTTGTTAGTTTGAATTGTCTGTCCATTAAATATTTCTTTTATATATATTTTCTAATATCTCCATAATATTATTTTGTGTGTTATGTATTCTACCTGTCGTGTCCTTCATTTCTCTCATAATGCTGTCATTTTTTAATACATTTGATGAAATATTGTGCAATTTCTTCTTTTTTCCTATGAAGGAAATATCTTTGCTTGCACAGTAAATGTTTTATTTTTATTTAAATTATATAATTCTTATTATATTATAAAACAACTTCTTCATTTTTTCTAAGCAGTCAAAAGTATCACTGCTTAACTTCTTGTGCTTTATTTTTCCTCCCTTTCTTTTTCCTTCTCCCATCTTATATAACACATTTTATACTTCTGTTTAAAACACCACCAGCATTCTGACCAGTCCATATAAAAGTCTCTCATTTCTACATGAGCTTGCCATAAATTTAGTGCATGAATTTTCCCTTTCCAATCCCATTTAGCTTCATTAATTCTTTTTATTCCCTTTCCTGTTCCTATAAATTTTGCATTACCTTTTAATATAATCCAAATTGCTTGATGATCTGAAGAACCTGTCATCAAAATATCTCCTTCTACTATTTGCAACCCAGATGAAGTTAAGAAATAGTCTATTTCAGTGTTTTGTTCTCCTCTACTATAAGCCCATGTACTCTTGTTCCAAACTCACAACTGTCCATATTTTATATCTAACGTTTTTAACATCATAAGCTTTTGTTTTCGGCTTCTTAAGTTCCAATTGAAATCACCTGCCACAATTATTTCCATATTTATAGCAACACAGTGAATTATATTTTTAAACATATCTTTTCTTTCCCGTTTTTTCACATATGCATAAATTGCAATAATTCTGAAAATCTGATCTTTCCAACTTACATCAAGAATTATTTTACTCATTATAATAAATGCAATATCTAATAATTTTATTGTTTCCTTATATAAAATAACTATCCCTGAGCGAGCCTCTCACCCTATATTTTAAATAATGTTTTTCCCCATACTTTGGTTTGATGTCTCTCTTTTTTAGTTAGAAACCTAGTATCTTCCAATATATTAATATCAATATTCTGCTGTTTGCACCACTCAATTCTTCATACAAATTTTTTTTAACTATTGACATTTATTGCTAAGATATTACAAGTAATACTGTATTCCTGTTGGTATTATTTTTCATCCCTTCTCTCTTTTTTTTTTTGTTTGCTTTTGTTATGCCCTTATATAATTTCTCATTTTTTCTCCTGCACCCTTTTTTCCAATATAATTTCTTTTTATTTAAATAAATTAAATATCATGTCTTCACTATCACTTATCCTGACACTTTTTCTTCACCTTTTTTATATTAAATCCTTCACTCTTTGTTTTTTTTTTTTTTTTGTATTTCTTGTTCTCTTTCTAGGGTATTAATCTGCTCCTGTTCTGTTTGTATATCTATTATCTGTGTTTCCATCCACTTGCATATATAATATCTCTGATTCAATCTCACTTTAATTTTCTTCACATTTCATCCCTAAACATTCCATTTTGTTGCATTTATAACATCTTAACTCACAGTTCCTTATATCATGTCCCGTTTTTCCACAAATATAACATTTTTTTCACAAGTGTTGATCAAATGGCCTGTTTTTCCACACAAAAAAACATGTTTTTGGCTGCCCCCAATATTTCACCATATCTTTGTCTCCTTCTGCAATTATAATGCCTGGAATATGACAATATTTTCCATTTCTATTTTCAAAACCACAAAACAATCCCAAGCCCTAGTACACAAACCTCTATTATCATATACTTTTGCAACATTGAATACAGCTTTACATAATTTTGAGAACTGTCTTTTTTAAAGTCTCTTTTTCTACTTCCTGAATTGTATGTGAATCTTTTTCTTAGTCTCTCTATAATTTTTAGGACATATAAGGTCCAAGGCACACAGTTCTTCTTTTTCTCATATGCACCCAAAAATTTGTCCATCATTTCATCAGTCTCAAACATAAGGTCACAATATGTCTCTTTATTTATATGTATAAAAATGATGTTGGGAGGGTGGCCTAATGGTTAAGGTGTTTGCCTTATAAACACAAGGTGAAGGGTTTGAGTCTCACAAGGGGTAACTGGCTAGGCTTAAAATGGCTTGCAAGAACAGTTAGCCTAGTACAAATCTATGTCTCTTTATTTATTTGTATAAAAATCTTACCTCACTGGCTTTAGTTCCTAAAGGTGTAATTATTTCATCCCATAACTTATATCTGGCCAACTCTCTGTCTTGTTTGTTCTCAATTATTACTGTAAATGATTTATTTTTTCTTATACATTTCTTTCTTCTCCTCTTCCCCTTTTTCTCCCTTTGCCTTTACCATCTCTGCATACAATTTTTTCTTCACTACAGACTCTTCTATTTGTGAAACTACTCCTACTATATCCTGTCCATTATTTCTCCCCATGAAATATCCTTACCACTCTGAGGTTCACTTATATTTGCTAAGTCCATAAGAAGATCATCCCACACCCCTTCAATTGGAAAGGTGTAACAACACACTCTTGTGGTGAATCTTCCTCCCTAAAAGGATTCTGCTGAAAAATATCTTTAGAATCCAAAGGCATGACTGCCTTTTCCCCCATTTCAGCACATTGCTTTTGGGAAGGCTTGACTGCCTTTTTTTCCTTATTATGACATGTATCTCCCTCTCACAAAGGCTTACATGCGTTTGTATTGCTCCTAAGCATTTCCAACATAGGCATGGCCATGTTATCATCATGTACAGCAATTTTATCTTCTATATTAGAAGATTTGTTTGTCTTCTCAAATAAATTAAATTCATCATGATCCACAGATAATTCCATTTCATCTCCCTCCTTCTCTGAGCTGCCACTGCACCAGGATTGGAAACAGGGAGTATCACGTCAACAGTGCTCCCTCTACACAACAGCTGCAAGGTAGGGGAAGTTCCCTGATGTCCTTGCAAAATTTCCCCCAGCAGTAAAAATACCACATCGGATCTCCCCTGAAAAGGGGCCACTAGCCTAGTGAGACTAACCTGGACATCAAAAGATAAATGAATAAAATTAGCAAAGATGTCAGCTCTTTTGTCATTTGTCTAATGTCATTTACCTTTACTACATCCTGTTTGGACATGCACACTCCATATGTGCCTTCTGTCGCCATGGGGGTTGCAGCCTCACAGTTTCCAAACACTGACGCATCTGGCATATCAGACCTTAAAAATACTTAAATAATAGCATCAGCTTTTTCCAAATAGCAAGATTTTGCTTGTTTATGAACTTTTAAACTTTTTTCAAAGGAAACAGGGCTTATTCACATGTGAACACAAGACCCCATGAAAATAGTGAATTTTAGGCCTAAACCTTTTAAGCAGATCACTTTCAATTAAGAAATCATCTATCAGTTTACCGGTGATATGCACCAGATGGCTTAGTTCCATTTTTCCAGAAGTTATCCATACTTTGCCAAAGGTTGGTTGTTTCCCTCCTGTGTAGTCTATACCCTTGCAGCTTGTCTGTGAATCTTTTGATGATCTGCTATGCTAATTATACAAGTAATTCTACTACAAGTAAATATATACAAAAAGTGGTTCCCTTCTAAACAAGCAAGATTTCAACTCTCCAGTCTGTGCAACTTTAGGTTGGGCAAGTCTTTCAGACATTTCACATTGCTTTCTGAGCTGTACTTATAAATAATGGATATCTAAGGACAAATTATCATTCACATATCTTATTTATCTCTCTATCTTCCTCCCTTCCTGTGAGAGCTGCATAGTGTAATGAAGCTACGAAAAATACTGGATGCACTCAAAGGATACGAATAATTCAAAATGAGAAAAAAAGAAAAAAACTGTAACTTTTCTTTCTTTCTTGTTAGAAGACGAATCATAAATAATAATTAACTGCACAGACCCGTTAATCAGTTCAATTCTTTTAACAACATTTCCATTTTTTTGAAAAACCGCTTGAGGACTTCATCAGAAAATGAAGTCGTTTGGACTGTTATATTATATTGCTAACTTGTAACTCTGTCAAGAAGTTCAATATTTTAGTTAAGACTCTTTGGCTTTTTTTTTTTTTTTTTTTGGTTATAGTGTAATGAAGACTTGGATTGATTAAATTCATACACCAGTGTCAGCTGCATTTTCTGAGGCCCAATTTGACTTTGACTAAGGATTTCTTCTGGAAATGCAGCCAGACTGCTGATTAGCATTTTCCTCAAAAATCCTCACAGATATTGATGGGTTAGCCACAGTATCTAACAATATTAACAGAAGCAATAACAGCTTAAGGCTTAGCACTGAAAACTAATATAATATTTTAACACAAGAAGCACATATTTTTTTTCACCAGTTAGTGACCAGTTGTATTTCTACACATTTACAATATAATTTTCTATTATTTTTAATTCTTTTTCAGCTGCTTTAATTAGCTTATCCCAAGACTTGCCCCCATTATGCTATCAGAAGTAGTAGGCAGGAACGTAATGTTTATCTTGTCATCTGTCCAATTATCAGTAGGTGAAAACAATTTCTCTCAACACTTATTTCTCCATTTCCAGAAGAAATTTTCTATGTTCAAATTACGCTAAGAATTTAAAAAATTTTATTTATTATTTTATTTTATTTATTTAACATTTGTTGACCCACTGCACCACTGTGCTAGTATACACTAGGTTTAATCTGTATCAAGATAGACTTTATTTAAACAACTAAAAATAAATTAATAACTTAATTAAAATGCATTAGTCAAATGTAATGCTCAGCATCACTGAAGCTGGAAAAGTCAGTTACATCACTGCGGTGCAGTTCAAATCCAGGCAGCAAAAATACCATTTTGTAAGCTAAATAAAGTTTCTTTTACATTCAAGTCCTTTGTTGAAAGAATCTTCCTAAAGGTCTTTGGTAATCAATGAGCACTGGAAAACAGTCCTGAGTTGTGTGCACATTCTCTAGGAGAATGCAAGAAAACTAAAGACAATTATTTGCACATTTCTGGTGTCCTCCTTGGACAAATACCCATTTAATAGTAGGGCAGAACTTAGCCGATTTCCTTCTTAGGGAATTCACTTCTTAACTGCAAACAGATCAAGGCCATGAATTACCAAGATGACATATCACAGCTTTAGTTATTCATCAGAGTATAACTGAATAGTCTTCAGTCATATATCCATGACAGACTCTTTCAGACTCTGTCTGTAGTTGTGCAGATCAGATAATTACCCAAATATGACTCAATAACATAGACTGAATGACTGTCTGACATCTCTGTAGTAGGTCTCTTGTTAAAAGGAGGGAAGACTGGGGGTTTCCTTGTTCACTCACTCTCTCTCTCTGCTGTTGACTGATTCCAGCTGTAGTTGCCAATACATAACTCTTTGTATTATCAGGCCTTTGGAAAGCAGCTTATTTCTCTGTGCTCATATTTATTGTTTTTTGACAAAAATATGTCCTGGGAGAGAGAAGAGAGTAGATTTGTAAACATTAGGATTTCTTACACATCTGTGATTTGTATTACCATTTTGAAACTCTTGACACGTTAATGTCCCAGAGCAGGCTAATAACCAGTTTATATACACAGTGCTGAAGTCCGTTCTGTCCGATGATACTATTTGGTCTGCAGATGCCTTTTGTGAGGTGAAAAGCAAGCAGATAATAATACACAGAGCTCAGAGATGCCTGTCCTCTGCTAGAGAATGTATTCTTTGGAGCCGAGTATGGCTTCATGCATTCTGTTTTTCAGTGATTTTGTTACACATTGACACATTATATACCCAAAGATTATCATGGTTAATACATAGCAATACAAGAAGGAAGAATCATTAAATGTAATCAGTATACAGTAACAATAACACTATGCAAGCAATACTCAATGACCTTAAGAAGAATAATAATGACACTAATAAAAATAAAACTAATAACCATGACCACATCACTAGATAACATGGCCATGCCTATGTTGGAAATGCTTAGGAGCAATACAAATGCATATAAAGATGTTGATTTGTGCTATGGAGTGCGAGTGTGTGTGACAATTGGATGGGGATGTTACAGTGTGTGTGTGTGTGTGTGTGTGTGTGTGTGTGTGTGTGTGTGTGTGTGCATATGGGTGTATTACATTTCATCTCATAAACTTTTCAAATAATCACACAATATCTAACAATTTTGTCTAAAACACATTTGATCTAAAACACATTTAGTCAGATCATATTACATTTAATACTTCAGTAATAGCAAATACTCTGCAAGTGAGCAAGCCCCCAGGAGCAACAATCTCCATAACCATCTAAATTAAATACACTGTAACCTGCCCTCCCCATCCAGTCTTGTGTCATACTACACTCCTATGCATCCACTCCATAGCACAGATCAACATCTTCTACTAATATACAAATCCAATAAAACTATTGGTAAAGTATTATACAGATATTCAGTGTCTCATAATTGGAACAAACTCCCATTCAATAGAAGATACATTACCCACTCCAGTACTTTCAAAAAAGAACTAAAAAATTCTCTGACTCATGGATATGCCCTTGTCAAGACCCATATAAACCCTTACCTCTTCCTTCTGCTCATAATTTTTGCTTGACTACTTTTACTTGCAAACACATTCATGATGTTAAGGCTTAAACAGCTTTTACCCCAACTTCTTATGTAAAATAAATATTTATAACATTACTTCTCATTTGTTGGTTTATTGTATGCAACATTGTTGTTGTTGTTGTTGTGTCTTTCAGCTTTTCCCGGTTAGGGGTCGCCAAAGCGGAACTCCGGTCCGCTAATGAATGGCAGTTGATTTTTACATGCCGAGTTGCCAGCCCTGACGCACAACCTTCAATGAAGGTACGCCCATTCACGCATGTCTCCACGCAGAAGACGCTCTAGCTGAGAATCGAACCGGACAGTGTCTAACTGTGAGGCGACAACGCTACCGCAGCACCACCACCGCGGATCTTATGCAACATAATTATGTTTATTGAAGTAAACCAGAGTGAATTTATTGTCCGTACACAAGGCACAAGTAAAAAAACAAATAACAAGTTATGCACTTTGGCCCGATACACTCCCAGGCTTCCTCAGAATTTAAATGTTAAAACAGTGACAATAGCAAAGAAATAGGCACCGACACCAGGAGGTTTGAATAAAACGATGTCCACAGCAAGCTTGAAATAAACAGCTCTTTAATCACATTGATGTGATTAATAGTGCCTGTTTCTGTGCTTTTGTTACTGGCTCTAGGTCTTTTCAGGCACCCAGCCTCTTTGTTTTGTGATTAAATGTTAAAGCAGCCAATCCTAACTTCTACAAAGAACCCCGCCCCTCTTTTGTTAAAACTAAATTAAACCTCTAGTGTTTGTCTAAGTTTACAAAATCCAAATCTTAAATAGGGATTGAAATAACACACTCTGCAAATGTTTATAAAATACAAACATTATTAGTTATACAAATTATGAACATTTCCTAAAAGCATGAATATAAAAAATCTCACTACATTTTAGCTGCTCTTAACTTAAAGACACTGTTAATACTAATATGTTCGTTCAAACCAGGGGCCTTTGCTGCATCCAACTTAATTTGCCAGAATAACTCCCTGTATTCTAGTCTGGCTTCCCAGCTTCCACCCCTGGGGTCCTATGTTACTTGTTCTAAGACATAAACTGTTATCTTACCATTATTACAAAATTTATGATGCCTAGACAAGGCATTCGTTTCTTTGTCAAGTATAATATCATATGAATGTTCGTACACTCGTTTCCTCGAGGTCCTCTCCATTTTCCCAATATAAAAACTTGGACATTCCTTACATGTAACCGGGTAAACCACCCCCTACTGTTACAGTTGTAATGACCTGTAGTTTTCAAATGTATGTCCCTAGCTTTCAAAGTAATCACTTCTTTGTCTGCCATGTAGCCACATTGATTACAAAACCCATGCCTGTATGTTCCTATTCTCTTGTTGTTAAGACTTTGCTTGTTCAACTCTACTTTCTCTAGCATCTCTTTAAGATTCATATTTCTTTTCCTAATAAATGCAGGAAACTCAAGAATATTTTTTTTGGTGTCCTGGTTCACTGTCAGTACCCTCCAGTATTTTTGATAATATTTTCTACTGCAGTAGATGCTGAGGAAAATGTATGTACAAAGGCCAATTTATAATCTTTGCCCTTGTAGTCCTGACAGTGTTCACTTCATTTCCCCAATCCAGGTAAGGGATTATATTTTTGTTTCCTACCTTGCATTACTTCTTCTACCAATTTGTCTATTAACCAACTTGGATAACTCTGTTTTGTAAGTTCCGTCATAAATTCCATTTCCATAATAAAGGTGCCTATTTCACTACACATCCTTGAAGCTCTGATCAGCTGGCCCTTAACAAGTACTTTTTTCTGGGAAAATGAGTGTCTACTTTGGAAATGTAAATATAAATTTGAAAATGTATCTTTTCAAAAAAGCTTAGACTGGAAACAATTGTCAATATGGTCTTTGTTGATTGTGACATCTAGATAGTTGATAGATTCATCAGAGGTGTGGTGAGTGAATCTCAAAAAAATCAGTAGCCTCGCTGATGTAAGTTAAGAATTCTCTTAGTTTATCTTTAGGACCCCTCCAAAACAAACAAATATCATCCAAATATCTGGTGTAAAATGAAATAAAACTGGACCAGTTTGTATTAAATATTTATTTATTTTCCCAATAATAAAGAACACAGTTCACATACAAGGGGGTGCAAGTGACCACCATTGCTACTCCCTGTTCCTGTTTGTAGAATTCCCCACTGAAAAACATAAAAGTGTTCCCAAGAATAACTTCCATAAACTCTGCCAGCAAATTTGCTTTTTCATTTTTCAAATAATTAACTTCTAACAGGACTTCCTGGAACCATTGTAGTCCTTCTCCATGTGGTATACTGGGGAATAGTTCTGCCATGTCAATAGTAACAAATACCAGGTTTTTGTCATATTTGTCTGAAGTTACATTTTTTAAAAAAAATCTCAAGAGTCCTTGGAAATGTGTGTTAGTGAATTAGCAAATTTCTTAAGATAGTCTACAAATAATATTAAGGGTTCAGTTTTGGAGTCCACTCCTGCCACAACTGGCCAAAATACAGGATTTGCTATGCTTTTATGTGTTTTGGGTGTATACCAAATAGTGTTGGAATGCGTGGTTTGGCCACAAATAAAAAATCAAAATTTTTTTTATCTATCGTCCCCTGAAACAAATGGTCCTTAACAAAAATGTCTATCTTTGAATAAGTGATGATAATCTCATTCCTAGATACAATACTATATCTATCTTCATCATTTAAAATCCTGAACATATGAGCCTCATAATCGATCAAATCCATAATTACCACCCTTCCCCTTTTGTCTGGCTTCATAACTTGAGAATTCTTGTGTAACAGTGTGTGTACTAATTCCTTTTTCTCTTTACTAAAGTTGTTAGCCAATCCTTGTTTGAATTGATACTCCTAATGTCTCTTTCTACCAGCTCTTCAAATATTTTCAGGGTTGGATTGAGTGGTGGATTAAAGACACTTCTCCTATTCAAATCTTGGTTGATGTTTCTTTTACTCTTGAAAAAAGATTCAAATTGAATTTCCATTGAAATAATTTCATGTCTATCAAGTATTCACTAAACTTAATGGTGTAGTTAGGACGAACTGAAAACCTTTTGTAAATAATTCAAAATGTATTTTGCTAATAACCAAGTCTGTATAATTATATATTCTAAAATTCCCTAGTCTGTTCTGCATTTCTTCATGTGTGACCACAATGTTATCATCATTTTCCATGTCTATTCCCACTGGTAATCCCTCTGGTAGTTGTTTAGGTAATGATTTCTCCCTCTTCCCCAACTCTTTCCTCTTCCTCCCCCTCCCCTGTGTTAGTTGTAACCCCTGGTGTTGTTTGACTCCTGTCTCTGGACAATCTGTTTGCTTCTTCTCAAAGGCGAACATTCTAAAGGGGGGGGCTGGAGAATCCAATTTGTCCAAAACCACTTCATTAAATTCATTGTTAATATCTGTTGCTGTCTCTAATGGCCTTTGCTTAAAAACCTTCCTCGGGGGTGGGTATGCTCTCACTTCCTATATTCCAATAAGTCTCTGTGCATTTTCTTTATTTTCTTGTTTAAAACATTTGTTACAATGCTGGTCTACCTCCTTAAAAACCCTCAGGCAATTCACTTTTTCAACATTAAACAATAAGTCAGTAGTAATTCTGTTATGTAACATGTTTACATCTTTCAAAACTTTCTCCCTTTTTAATTCATAATTTTTCATCATGAATTTTAACATTTCCACACCACAGTTATTAAAAAATTCAAGTATTTCTTTATGAAACACACTGTTAGGTTCAACATTATTTGGGTACTTAATAAAATGGAGTCCCTTTGGAACTCTCTTAAACAATATACACTCCTTTAAATAATCAATTTCCATTTGAGTGTTCCACAAAGTTAACAAACTGTCTTTAAATTAATTTAATAAGTCCATAAAAGTTTTGTTTGTGTCAAGTCCATTCTCTACAAAAGAAAAATTCTTACCAGTCCAGGCATCGAAACTGAAATTATTAGTGTCACCTGTAGCATTCAAAGTGTTCAAATTGTATGTTCCATTACTCTTAGCATGTGAACATATCTCCGGCATTGTTGCTGATTGCCCCGATTTCTCAGCACCACGCAGTGGGCTCCTCATTTGTGTAGTAGTTGATTGCCTGTTGGATACTCAAAAAAACTGTTGTTGGTTACCAGGCAATCCTGACGAACTGGAACAAAGAATGGCTGACTGATTTGTAATAATCTTTGTTAAGTTATCCATAATTTTGTTAAACTCACTTCTCGTAACCAGGGAGTTGATCAACAGTCTCATTTTCCAACTGAATACCCTCCAGTGAGGTGGTATACTCCACTCTCTCAGTCATGGTGCCTGAAACAAAACCAAGAATTCTCCAAAATAGAAAATGATCACAAAAACAGAAAAGGCTCCATGAAGTAAAAGCAGAGTGAATTTATTGTCCGTACACAAGACACAAGTAAAAAAACAAATAACAAGTTAAGCGCTTTCACCAGAGACACCCATACACTAAATAAAATCCCTTACTAGGATTGGGAATTGAAGTGAACACTGTTAGGACTACAAGAAATGAATATTATAACTTGGCCTTTGTACATACATTTTCCTCAGCATCTACTGCAGTAGAAAATAATATAAAAAAATATTGGGGGGTAATGAACCAGGACACCAAAACTTTTATTCTTGAGTTTCCTACGTTTATTAGGAAAAGAGATATGAATCTTAAAGAGATGCTAGAGAAAGTAAGAGTTGAACAAGCAAAGTCTTAACAACAAGACAATAGGAACATACAGATGCGGATTTTGTAATCAATGTGGCTACATGGCAGACAAAGAAGTGATGACTTTGAAAGCTAGGGACATACATTTGAAAACTACAGGTCATTACAACTGTAACAGTGGGGGGTGGTTTACCCGGTTACATGTGAGGAATGTCCACGTTTTTATATTGGTAAAATGGAGGGGGACCTCAAGGAAATGAGTGTACAAACATTCATACGATATTATACTTGACAAAGAAACGAATGCCTTGTCTAGGCATCATAAATTTTGTAATAATGGTAAGATAACAGTTTATGTCTTAGAACAAGTAACATAGGACCCCAGGGGTGGAAGCTGGGAAGCCAGACTAAAATACAGAGAGTTATTACGGAAAATTATGTTGGATGCAGCAAAGGCCCCTGGTTTGAACAAACATATTAGTATTAACAGTGTCCTTAAGCTAAGAACAGCTAAACTGTAGTGAGATTTTTTTATATTCATGCTTTTAGGAAATGTTCATACTTCATATAACTAATAATGTTTGTATTTTATAAACATTTGCAGGGTGTGTTATTTCAATCCTTATTTAAGATTTGAATTTTGTAAACTTAGACAAACAGTAGAGGTTTAATTTAGTTTTGACAAAAGAGGGGTGGGGCACTTTGTGGAAGTTAGGATTGGCTGTTTCAAAATTTAAATATTTTTGTTATATTTTGCACAATATTCTGAGTAAGCCTGGGAGTGTCTTGGGCAAAGCACTTAACTTATTTGGCTTTTTACTTGTGCCTTGTGTACGAACAATAAATTCACTCTGCTTTTACTTCATGGAGCCTTTTCTGTTTTTGTGATCATTTTCTATTTTGGAAAATAATTATGTTTATAGTTTTTTTTATTCCTTAAAACTGTAACTAGTTATGTCTTGTTATTCTCTCTTTGTCTCTTTTGTTTATTTTTACTTTGGTTATTTTTATACCATGTATATGTTCTTCCTCTTTCTGTATTTGCAGCTTTTCTCCTCGGGCCTCTACTGAAAATGGGCTTGAGCTCAGTTGGAACAACCCAGTTAACAAACGTCAGATAAATAAATACAAATAATGGTCACACAACTGCCGATGCACAAATCTGGGGGTGGGCATTAGTAAGATAAAAATGGTGAACTACAATACTTTGCCTTGTAATTTCAGCTACCCTATCACCCTTAACTACATCAGCATTAATTCACAATAAGCCAGTAGACTTAAGATTACATTTTTAGATATTTTCAGTTTAAAGTTAATGAGTCTTAAGTGAATTACCATGTACCCATAGTAGCTAGTACCTTTGTCAAATTATGGTTTTAGCAACATTTTTGCAACATTGGATGATTCCTGGGGTTGGAGAATATGCCCTTACTCTGAGAACTGTGTGATCTAGGAATTACTAAGTATAATTAGTAGATGATGTGGGGGTTGCAGATGGATTTGTCCCCCTGCAAAAAAAGTATGTTTTCATTTTTTTTATCGGTTATATTTTGCATGCACCTGTTACTTGGTGCATACATGTTTTAACAGTAGCGTGAGCAGTGTCAAAGGTTTTGTGTTGACATTGTGCATGCCATTTGAGTAATTTGTTATAATTAAATACACCTTACACACACACACACACACACACACACACACACACACACACACACACAAACACACATATAAAAAGTTAACACATCCCTGTTAAAATGCCAGGTTTTGTGATATAAAAAAATGAGACTACAATAAATCATTTCAAAACTTTTCCCACCTTTAATGTGACCTATAACCTGTACAATTCAATTGAAAAACAAACAAATCTGTTAGGGGAAATTATAAAATATAAAAACTTACAATATGCTGGTTGCATAAGTGTGCACACCCTTAAACTAATATGTTATTGAAGCACCTTTTATATACACATGCATATCTTTTTTAAATTAAAGGCTTTATTCTGTACAAATTCACTTACCTTGTCAAAAAAGGAAATAAAGTAAAGACCAAGTGGCAACATATGATGTACATTCATTCCCTCAGCTTCCACTGCCTCACTGTGTGACTCTGACCAACACTGCACTGTGTGACTCTGAACAACACTGCACTGTGTGACTCTGACCAACACTGCTACTGGGCTGAGTCTTTACTTTTTTTTCATTTTTCTGATAGAATTTTGTGCACATGTGAGAATTTTTGCAGACTGTCTTCAGTACAGATATAATAAATGTATTTAAAATACATGTGTAAATTCAATTGTCATTGCTCTCACCCTTGCACTTTGTATGCCTGGCACGTAAATATCTTGTAAGAGTACAAGCCATGATTTTGTTATTCTACTCAAGAAGGGTTACTTCCTCATGGAATATGCAAGAGGGGTCTTGAATTTACTGGAGAAAACTGGCAAAGGAGCCAAGGTATTGGGAGCAGACAATTAGAGGGAAAGGTAATAGAATGGGATAAGTCCAAGAATTTATTTGGACTGCAGGCTAGAGACTGCCTTCCCTATCAGGGATTGATATCAGAGTATAGGCAAAGAGTAAGAAATACGGGAGTCCTAAATGAAAGACCAGTATTGGTATAATTTTTAATAGACTCTAGAACAGAAGCTGCCATTAAAAAAGGAATAATTAGTATGGAATATAAATATTGCACAATAACCATAAGAATCAATCAGAGCAGGTTAGAAAAGATTGGGAGGAGAGACTGGATAAGCAATTCACAAAGAAACAATGGGAGGATATATGTATGGCTCCCAAATATGTAACAAAGTCTAGAAGATTTAAGATCTTTGCTTGGAAGTGTTTGCATAGGTATTTTTATACTCCAAGCAGAAACCAAAGTATTTTCCTCTGGTAGATTGCAAATGATGGAGATGTGATAGGGAACAAATAGGTAACTGGTACCATATTTCTGAGTGTAATAAGTTTGCAGACTTTAAACATTCCCTTTCATTTTACTCTTTCAGAATTACTGGGTCAGCAAATTGGTGTACGTAAGGAAATGTTATTTTGAACTGTGATATAGAATCAGAATTGTGTACACTTAGTAAGGCTTTGCTGGGTTTAATTCTGGTAGATAAAAAAAAAGTAATTACTAGAAAATGGAAATCAAAGTCTAAACCAGCCATAGTGGAAATAGTGAATATAGTAATAGAGATAAAGGAACTGGAAGTTGAATCTTTAGAAAAGGGAAGTTGCAGATTATATAGAAAAAATGGGAATTGTGGGAACAGTATATGCAGAATAATGTTCTGGAGGAGGAGGTTGTTTAAGGGAAGTCAGAAACTGAATGAACTATGTAATATTTTATTTTCAATGACTTTATAGGTTATATGGGATGTGTAATACTGAATGCTGCTTGCTTTCATTTATATAAATGTATGATTGCCTATGTCATAAGTGATAGTTCAACAAAGATGTTTCTTGTTTAAAGAAAAATAAAGGCTGCTTTCCTTTCACGATTGTACAAATGTTTACAGTACTTAGTCTGCCCCATAAATCTATTATTTTTAAATGCATGTTCTACCCTATGCATTTATTTTGCATTTTACAAATTTTTGTAAAATAATTTATTTTGCAACATCTTCTACATAACTGATACATTGCAGGATATTTTCTTTTATCATGCTTGTAACCACAGCTTATGCATACTTTTATTGTGTTTATATTACACTGTTGAAAACTCAAACTGTCGACAGCGTAATAATCGACCTGAAAATGTTGAAACCCCCAAACATCGAACACACACAAAAAAAAAAAAAAAAACACCCAAACACAACACAAATTGCTCTATGCAGGGGGGCAAGCCCCCCTGCACCCCCCACACCCCCGCTACTTAAATATACCAACTCCAAGATCGCACTACATTGCAGTAAATGGAAATCTCCCCTTACGGAGATTTCCGTTTTCATGCACAATGACTTTCGCTTTCGATATTTTGGTGCCGACAATATCAGCTTCGATATTGTCGGCCTTCGACAGGGTGAAGTAGACCCCTTTTATCAAGCATTGAGGTAAGATAATACATTTTTCAATGATTTTCTAGCAACAATGTTTTTTGAACTATGTTATCTTTATGTGACACGCTGTATCAGACCCAGAATCTTAAACACTGGATAATGCCCTGTTCTTAGCAATGCTAACTGGATGCCTACTATGCTAGACATAGCCACAGCCAAAGCAAACTGTCCACCTTAACAGCAAGGAAGCTTAAATATTATTCAGCTGCAAAAAAGTGCAACAACTCAGAAGTCCATCAGAATGTAAGTCTTCTTTGCTGAAATTCTGTAAAGTTTTCTTGCAAACTCCAAATAATGAGGTATGGATAAATATCAACATTTTTATATAACAGAAGTACTGATAGCTCACAGTCTTTATCAGTGTCATTTTCATTCTGAACTTCGGAACAAAGCAAAAATGTTACATATTCTGTATAATTATCGCATTATGACATACTTATTTCTTATGACTAAGATACTGCCTCAGTGTCTTGCTAGCTCAAACCTACATTCAGAGAACTAACGTTTAATTAGGGCTACAATGGATCCCTGACATGGGACTAAGCATATATGCAAATACGGCTGTGAAATCTAGAATATCCTATCATACTATATTTTGTGAGGTGATCTCTCTGACTGTGGGAGTCTCTCTGCTATTACTCACAGAATCTTGCTTGATTTACTGAAGTTTACAAATGTTATCAGAAAATACATTTTAAGATTTTTTTCTCATTGTATGTAAATTGCTGAGAAGTACTGACAAGGTTCTCCTTTTCATTCCTAATGTGCACATACGTCCAGCGCTGTTTTAATAATGAAAGTGAGTTGTTTAATGTGTGAGAATCCAAACCTTAAAAACATAAAACTAACAATAAAAGGATAACTGCTGATACGGATATGGCAAATAGAGAATCTTTAAAGCTGAACATTTGGGAGCCCAGTTTGACAAATACACAGGAGTGTTGCATCCTGGAGAACAACCTGCCCCCAACTCAGGACAATACTGATATTGCCTTGTTTTGATAAATTTAGTGGAACAGAGTAGGAACTGGAAGTGGAAAGATTTTATGTCTGATGGCAGGAAAGATTATTGTGCATTTTCCCACCATTCCCCTATGATACAACTTGTTGTTACACAGTGCAAAGATGAAAGGACTGTGCTGGCTACTGGTACTAAAACTTTGCAAGCAGTACCTCCTGTGGTATGGGGGTTTTACTCTCCCAGCTCTCATTTGCTTACTGCGTGACCTTGAGCAAGTTGCTTCACCAGACAATGCTCCCAGGTCGGCCCTGAAAAGTAGCCTACCTGGTTAACAAAGGGGTATTATTATAATTAAAGACCAAAACTCACCTCTGCCTCCCTGTGATTGTCAAGAAGTGTATAGTTCTGGGTCTCAGGTCAGAGGCATTGCAGACAACTGTTCTAATTCATGTCAAGACAATGCTCTCAGTTGAGGTGATAACTAGCTCCATAAGCTCCATATTAAGGCCTTTTTCTAATTTAGATCCCCTCATCCTACATGACCTTCTGGCAGGGGTCTCAGATGTGTTGAAAGCTGACAGAAAGATGTCTAGTAATGGTTAGAAAGACTTGGGAAGAGAGACTGGATAAGCAATTCAGAAAGGAACAATGGGAGGATATATGCATGTCTCCAAAATATGCAACAAAATCTAGAAGATTTAGGATATTTGCTTGGAAATTTTTACATACATATTTTTATACCCCAAGTAGACTCCAGAGAATTTTTCCTCATGTAGACAGCAAATGCTGGGAGGTGAGATGGGGAAGAAAGACATACTTAGGAACATATTTTCTGGGAGTGGGTTGGCAGAATTTAAGCATCCCTGCTGGATTCACTGTTGGAGATGCTGGGTGGGTGGATTGGTGTGATGAGGAAGATGATTTTTCTGAGCTGTGATACAGAATCAGAAGTGCCTAGACATGGTAAGGCCTTGCTGTGTCTAATTATGGTGGCTGCAAAAAAGCAATTACTAGAAAATGGAAATCAAAATCTAAATCACCTATATTAGAAATAGTGAATACGGTAACAGAGATAAAGCAACTGGAATTAAGATCTTTAGAAAAGGGTAGGATCAAGCTACATAAGAAAAAATGGGAATTATGGGAATAATACATTCAGGGGACAAATGAGGTTTAAAGAAGGCAGGACTTAAGCCATTTAAGATTTGACTGGAAATGATTCAGTAGATTATAAGTGATGTATAATATCTGCAACTGGGAGTGTGTCAGTATGGTTTGTGATGTAAAATACTTGCAACTAGGATTGTGTCAGTGTCATTTGTTTTCATTTGTATAAATGTATGATTGCTTATGTTATGAGTAATGGTTTAATAAAGATGTTTCTTGTTTAAAAAAGGTGTCCGGAATTGAATAATTTATGAAATGTTGCTTAGGTTATATGATATATAGCAATATATGTGAAGTATTAATGTTTGTTAATGTCAGTTTGTTGAAACAACTTGTAAAAACAAACAATGGCAACGGGCTGTATAAATCTCCACCACAATTTATTGTTAGCGCTTTCGTCCAAGACAATAAATGAACTTCTTCAGACAACACATACCCAAGATGCTATGCTATTTATATAACTATCAATTAAAAAATTAAGCAATTAAATCATTACTGCCAAATTATTAGCCTATTTCTTAAATATTATACAATTACTAACAAGTAAAAAACTAATAATAATGCCTGTACATTTGAAACACTTTAAACACTTTATAAACAAAATATTTTAAATAAATTACCATGGTACTGCTTCTTGCATAATTAAACAAATTATTAAAATTCATTATTTAAACATTTATGTATAAATAAATTAATGAGATATCCACATTATTTATTTCATAATATTTAACCCATAAGTATGCTTAACTATCTAGGGGTTTTAATTTTAAAATACACAATAGAAGAATATTCATTAAGCCCAGGTGGAATGTGGGCATTTGTTCGAATTTGCCAAATTAATTCACATTCCTCTTATTTCAGTTCGCAGGGCCCTCCTCTAAAATTCTTCTCTATCTGGTGGATTGCAATAAATTGAAACTTATGACAGGGGCTCTCTGAAATGTGTTTAGCCAATGCATTTGTATTTGTTTTCTTACGTAGATGGTATTGGTACTCGTAAATTCTTTGTTTGAGCATCCTTTCCATTTTGCCTATATAATAACATTGGCACTGTTGGCATAAAGCTGCATAAACAACACCCACTGAATCACAATTATATTTCCCTTTTACTGAGTAGGTTACATCTCTTATAATAAAACTATTACCCACCTTAATGTGCTGACACTGTTGGCACCGTCCACATTTTCTCATGCCCCTATTTACTTTTGTTATAGTTCTATTCCCTTCTAACATACTCTTAAGGTTAGGGCCCCTCCTATTGATGATGCATGGTCTCTTCTACAACGAATGCCCAATTCTTGGTCAAAATATTTTTTATATCATTTGCATTCATGCAAAAGGTGGTCATAAAACATGGTCCTAAATCATATTACACCTCCTTTAAAATATTAGAACCATCCTCTGAAACCAAAGCATCTTCCTGTTCTATATAACCTTTTTGTAGTATAGGCTTAAAATGACCACTATTCCTTTTCCTATGTACTTCATAGAATAGTTGTTCAAAATGCTGTCCCAGATAGCCTCTTTTTAAGAACATAGTTTTCAATACTTCGCATTCTATCAAAAAATCTATTTCTGAAGAAACCATCCTGGCAGCCCTGATGAGCTGTCCTTTTATTACTGCTTTTTGTGGGTGATAAGGGTGACTACTAGTAAAATATAAAAATGCATTTGAGTAGGTAGGCTTTCTATATATAGTTGTTCTATACCTCTTATTGTTTCTATCCTTGGACAACTGTACATCTAAAAAAATTGATTGACTCTCTGTCAAACTGAAAAGTAAATTCCAAAAAATTGGTTAATTCTGTTATAGCTTTCAAGAATGGATCAACCGTTTCAGCTGCCCCTCTCCAAATAAAGAACGTCATCCTGATAGCGAAAGACAAAAAAATGCACAAACCACCAAGAAAATCGTCACACAAGCAGTATGCACTGAATAAGAGTCAGTGAGCCCTGAAATAATCCAATGTGTGCTTTAAATCAAGGCAACAAGTCCAGTTCAGTACAATTCAGTACAAGGATGCTTTCTTTATTCAGACAAACAAGAAGGTATAAGCACTTTCATTCTAAAAATTAAAGCAGGAACTTCATCAGATACACAGAAATTAAGAAAGTAAACTGTTTTAAATAGGAAATCTTACATGACATCACTTCCTGGATTAGTGAAAACCACTCTCAAGTCTGAAACAGAAGTTAGAAACACTATACATAAATGTGTCAGCACAAAACAGTATACATATCAAAGTATAAAAATGTAAAAATACATATAAAAACTGATTGTGAAAATGTCAACACCCTAAACTATATATTATAAACACAAGAATAAATATGTAAATATGTGTATGTATAAAAATGTTTTTAAGATGCTTTTAAATATATATATATATATATATATATATATATATATATATATATATATATATATATATATATATATATATATATATATATATATACACATGTATATAAAACATATAAATAAAATATGCATACAGTTAAAAATCCATTAGGAACAAATGAATGCATTTCATGTACATACACATACAACAGGTATGAAGGCCATTTATAAAAAACATTTTTATACCATATCCATATTTAAAGGGAATGTTTCACCTATCAAGAGCCCTCAATTTAAGCAGACTGCTTATGGAAAGGCTGCCATTTAAGCCTGCCCAGTGGGTGGCATCAAGTCGTAATTGCCATAGCAACACAGCTTTTTCAAGTAAATATGGCAATATAAATATGGGAAATACAACTGTGATTCAGTGGGTGTTGTTTATGCAGCTTTATGCCAACAGTGCCAATGTTATTATATAGGCGAAACGGAAAGGATGCTCAAACAAAGAATTTACGAGCACCAATACCATATAAGTAAGAAAACAAATACAAATGCATTGGCTAAACACATTTCAGAGAACCCTGTCATAAGCTTCAATTTATTGTAATCCACCAGATAGAGAAGAATTTTAGAGGAGGGCCCTGGGAACTGAAATTAGAGGAATGTGAATTCATTTGGCAAATTCGAACAAATGCCCACATTCCACCTGAGCTTAATGAATATTCTTCTATTGTGTATTTTAAAATTAAAAGCCCTAGATAGGTAAGCATACTTATGGGTTAATTTTAACAGCTCAGCAAGCTCCTGCCTGGTGCCCTGCAGACTTCTACAGCAGCAGAAAGACAAGAGAGAGACTTTGGAGTGATTATCATTTTTCTGCATTTTCTTACTGCCTTTAGCTAATTCTGCCTAAAACGCCAATTTTTTTGAGTCTCTATGATTTAAAAAGCTTATTTCAGCTACATACTGTACTTATTTTACTGCCTGCACTTTAACAAAGTCATTTTTGCATTGAAATTATCTGTTTAAATGGTGTAGGCTGCACACTCAAGTGTGATAGCCATTTCTGTGCATTTAAAGTGTTTTTTTAATTGTATCTGCTTTATTTTCTGAAAAAAAATCCCAAAAAAACACTTGTTTTCCCACCTTTCTAAGCTAGTATAGTCCAGTTTTTAGGTTAGTGCTGAATTCAGGGCTGTGTTACAAGTTTCTGTGTTTGCCCATACCTTACTTGGATAGAAGGAAGTTTCTCTGTTCACCAGTGAGAGAGGGGAGCTTTGAGCAGCTTATCTGTCCCTGGAGGAGTGGTTTCAGCCCAGAAATTAGTAGTTTATTGGCCATTTTGGGTTAATTTCTCTCTCTTTAATTTTCCTGCTAAAAAACCTTCATTTGCGTGCCATGTAGCGCTGGTTAGCTGGGGTATAGCTATTCCTGGCTCCACAAAGTGTACTCTTCAATTTTTCCCTTGGAACTAGACAAACTTTCAACTTAAGCACTCAAACCATTCACTTCTCAGCCTGGCACTTGCTCAAAACTCATAGCAAGCATTAATAAACCTTAGCACTAGACCCTCTATACTGTAGAGAAGGACAAGGCTCTCTATTCGATCTTACCAGCCAGTTAGTAAAACAGTTCACTGTACCTATCTAGGCATGTCCAAAGGGCAGTTTCAGGGGTACTCTTCGATCCAACTGGTGAATCTGGGCATTTTGATGCAATGTTACAACTGCCTCATGTACACAGACAACCCTCTCCTCCTACCACCAAACACTAATACATGCAAGAGATGCAATTATACAGCCAAACTGAAGGCTAAGCTCTATCAACCCAAGACTGGACCAGGCAGTCAGGAGGAGAAGGGAATTACTTGCATCACACCACCAGTCTCACATAGACCTATGAAACCAGCACCGGCAAAAAATGCACATAAATACATAAAAACATACTCGGAGGCTCTAAATAAAAACCTGCAAAAGCAACAGAGACCTCCAAAGCAGACATCCAAACAACCTCCACCCCCCCCCAATACAAACCATGAAACACATACTTCACAAACCCAGTGTGCCACGCAATTACAGCCCTTAAAGCAAAATAACATACACAATACACTAGTAATAGGTGACTCTATAGTCAGGCACACTGACGTCCCACTCACTAGGCTGGACAAGGAGAAGGTTACTGTTAGCTGCCTGTCGGGTGCCCGGATCCGCCACATAACACAAGCACTCAGGTCACTCCAGAACAAGTGCAAATATGACTCTGTCATTGTCCATATTGGTGTGAATGACCTGACCGTACCTCCCTGGATTACATGAAAAGAGACAATGGAGGAGCTCTCTGATCACGTAGCCCAGGCCGGTATGACCCTGACCCTGAGAAGCATTCTGCCCTCACCAAGAACGATAGCATGGTATAAAGAAAACAATTATCAATTTCAACAATTGGCTAAACTTCTGGTGTCATTCAAAGGAGATCCAGTGTCTGTCAGCCTGGGATGACATGCTCAACAAGTCATGCTGCTTCGCTAGAGATGGCTTGCACCTGTCACCCTTAGGCTTTCAAATACTGGCCAAGGCACTTTCCACCCCCCACAGTGCTTTTTTTGTAAAAAGACAAACCCACCGCCGTAAATAGTACAAGTAACAAAAAACTGAGGGTAATGCTACTCAATGCCAGAAGTTTAAACCTCAAAATGGATGCACTCGAGGCACTCCTCAATATGTAGAAAATCGATATATGTGCAGTAACAGAAACCTGGTTTAAGGCTCCAGAGAGCACCCCAGCACTATCAGGCTACAATTCATGCCATACATTTTGGCCACAAAACTCGGACCGAAATACAAAAGGTGGGGGTATATCCATATTCATCAAGGATACCCACACCTCCAGGTTAGTGGAACAGCACGATGCTTCAGAGATCATCCACATGCAACTAACAATGGGCAAAACTGCAATCCAAATTGTAGCTTGCTACAGATCACACACCATGTCCCAGGACCCCCATTCCGCATTTCTGGAAACACTGGGAAACATAAAGGTCTTACCAAAAACCCTGATATTGGGTGATTTCAATTACCCAAGCATTAACTGGGAGAACTACTCAAGTACTAACTCCCTTGCCCAACATTTCCTAGAATTTATAAACTCTAACACCCTGGATCAACTGGTCAACACCCCCACCAGAGGTGACAACATATTGGACCTGATCATCACCAACATAGGCAACTAGTGTTCCACACCGGAGGTCAACCCCGTGCTGGTTAGAGATGACCAGAAACTAATCACTCTGGATATCCACATTCTGCCCCACCCTCGGTCAAAGAAACCACTGTAAAAAACTTTTCAAAAGCAAACTTCATGTTACTTAAGACCAAGGTGGAACGTTTCAACACCCCCAAGCTAAAGGATAATGCTGTCCAAGCTGCAAAATACTTTACAAATGCACTCTACGGGCACCTACAAGAATGCATGGATTGTGCTATCCCAAGCAAAACCAAGACTCACTCCTCCAAGAAAAGGAAACCAGTCTGGTGGAGCCCTGCCACAAACAAGCTATACAACTGAAGGAGGAAACTAGTACAGAAAAGAGTAAAATCCCAAGAAGGGAAGACATCCCTGATCAGTATCAGCAAGAAACTATGATCCCTCATAAAATCATCCAAGGCTAGCTTCGAAAGAAAAATTGCCAAGGACTCCAAAGATAACCACAAGGCATTCTTTAGCTGTGTCAAGAATTTAAGTGGCAATTCTCAGATCTGCTTGGAGTTAGTGCAGAATGGCACAAAATACACTGAACTGACCGATATTGCCAACATCCTGGCAGACAGGTTCAGTGCAAACTTCACCCCCCCCCTCACCCCCAAAAGGGCCCACAACCATACCAGAAGAATGTAGTGCCCCTGAAATCACAGACACTCAGGTTAAAACAGCCCTCTCCAATGCAAAAACACAGCATCAATGGGACGGTGTCCCAGGCTGCGTCCTACACGAGCTCAAGGATGAACTAACCCCTCACCTAAACACACTGTTCAAACTCAGCCTCTCCACAAGCTACGTGCCCATAGAGTGACGCACAGCAACAGTTATTCCGCTGCACAAAGGTGGAGCCACAACAGACCCTAGGAACTTAATACCATAGGGGTCCCTGGTAGTTTTTGTTGCAAAACAAAAGGAGTTGTTTATATTGCAGTGTGTGACAAATGCTCATCATTTTATATTGTTATGACTACTAGAAAATTAAATGTTAGAATGAAGGAGCATATGTATAATATTAGAAAAAAGGACAAAAAACAAATATTTTATAAACATAGTGTTGAATGTATTGGTTTTAAAAAAATTTTGTTTTCTTTCCTGGAACACTGTGAACCTGACATCAGGGGGGGTGATTACAGGAATTTTTTGGCTCAAAGAGAGGCTAGATGGCAAATTAAACTACAGGCGGATCATTTTCCTGGGTTAAATGAAGCCATCAATATTAAATGTTTCTTAAAAGATCGTGAAGCATATGTTTTATAATCTTTGTTATTGTAATGTACTCAATTATGCCTATTCTATAGTGCATAATGATGAATGAAGAGTTTGCTTTTTGTAAAGGGCTCTTTAATTATGTTTTTACACTATGTAATTGATTAATTGATTTTAATTGTGTGCAGTATTTAAATGAATGCTTGATGTAACATTCCTTTTTGGTTCTGAAGAAGTTTTTTACGAAAGCGTTGAATAAAGTGGAAGTTACGCTAGTCTGTGGTTTCGTATTTTCCTAGTCTTGAGCAGTTTTTTGTTCTATTTTTTTGTTCAGCTGCTTTGTTGACTTTTTGATTTTTGTAGACCCTAGGAACTATCGCCCTATAAGCCTGACTAGCTTGATCTGCAAGGCTATGGAGCACATCATCATGAATCTCATTAACAGAGACAGTGGGAACCTCCAAACACTGGACCCTACCCAGTTCAGCTTTCTTAAGGGCAGATCATGCCTCCTAAACCTGGTGGACTTTTTTGAGACAGTTACCAAAGCTATAGATGAGGGAAAGGTGGTCCACACAGCCTACCTAGAGCTCGCAAAGGCCTTCAACACCATTCCCCATTTAGGTATTATAGACAAGCTCACCAGCCTGAACATAAACCCCTACATCACGAGATGGGTTGCCAACTGGCTCACGGTCAGAACCCACATGGTAAGAGTTGTGGGAGCTAGGTCTGACTGTAAACCAGCTACAAGTGACATTCCCCAGGGCTCAGTCCTAGAACCCCTCCTGTTCAGCATATATTTCTCAGAGGTACAGGCAAGCACAGGAGGACTATGGCTAACCAAGTTCACAGACAACTGCAAACTAGGGGCTATAATTGTCTCTCCAGCTGACACAGATATCCTCCAAAAGGGTCTCACTGAGACAGATACCTGGTGTCAAAACCACAGCCTCAAGCTAAATGCCAAAAAGTGAATAGTCATCCCCTTTGGAAAAAACATAGTACCCACAAACTACCACACAGGTGGTAGTCCCTAAATATGGAAGATGTAATAAGGGATTTGGGGACCCAAGTAGATAGCAACCTCTCCTTTGACAATCACATAGCCAAATTGGTGAGAAAATCCTTCTATATGGCCCACCTAATCACAAAAGGGTTTGCATCCAGATCAAAGGAGGGCAATGTGCCCCTCTACACATCACTCATCAGACCCATCATAGAGTACATTGCCCCATTTGGGATGTACCTTACAAGACACCTGCAACAGCTGGAAAGACCACAGAAGTACCTCACCAAGAAGATCACTGGCTTCAATCCTATGCAGCTCAACTGAAGAAATTTCAGCTATACTCGGTTGCATACCGCCTACTCAGAGGTGATCTCTGCTTGATATACAAGGCCATGTCCAACCCAGAATTGATGGACATGCTCCACCTAAAGAAAACCATATCTCCTCGAGCCATTAGGGATCTAAACCTCACCACAACAATAAAGAGAATGTGCTGGAGGGATAGATTCCTGTCCCAGAGACTTCCCATGCTCTAGAACAGAATTCCAATCTACATTAGGCAGAGCTCCTCGCTATGCCTCTTCAAGAGAAATCTTGACGAGTGGATGGGAAACAGAAAGTATACCCTGGGGATCACTTCAATGGCTCTGCTGGACAGAGGCACAGGGAAGTAATCTAAGGGGGCAGTGAAAGCCAACACTTTCCAGCTAGGCTTATAAATGCCTTCGGGCAGATAGCCTAGTACCTACCTATGAACCTTTTATACAAGAAGCAGTACCACGGTAATTTATTTAAAATATTTTGTTTATAAAGTTTGTAAGTTTTTCATATGTATAGACATTATTATTATTATTTTTCTGCTTGTTAGCAATTGTACAATATTTAAGAAATAGGCTAATAATTTGGCAGTAATGATTTAATTGCTTAATTTTTTAATTGATAGTTGTATAAATAGCATAGCATCTTGGGTATGTGTTGTCTGAAGAAGTTCATTTACTGTCTTGGACGAAAGCACTAACAATAAATTGTGATGAAGATTTATACAGTCCGTTGCTATTGTTTGTTTTTACAAGTTGAATCGTTTTTGGAGTTTAGTTCTAGTTTGTAGATACAGTTTGATTACTTTTGTAAAAATGTAAATTTGCCTGTGTCACAAGTGATAATTTAATAAAGGTGTTAAAAAAAAGAAAGGTGTGTAATAATTAGACATTCTACTAAATGGATAAGGTTTTCCCTTTGCTTGAATAAGTATCCTATGATGCTTTATTTGGTCACTTTCAAGGTGATTTTGCTCTTTTTAAGACACCTTTATAACTTGGGTCCAAATTATTACATAATCAAAGTGTATTTGTGCACATTATGATCATCTGGGAATGGCTGGACCAATTATCAGCAGGTCAAGCAGTTCTTTAAAGGGGTTCAGCACCTTCGCTATCCTTTGAGGAACCTTTCTCCTCTTCTTCTTTGAAATTGAAATTTCATGACTGACAAGTGTGCAGTCTGTACATTCAATGACTCTGAAGTTTCTCTTTTTGAAAATTCACTTTCTTAGTGGCCATCAACTAAGTTTCCAGGACCTCAAGCCTTCGGGTTCTCTCTTAAAGAGCAATGCTTTATCTTTTATAACGATATGGTGTCTGTAAGGACCACCCACGTTTCATATTGAAAGTGTTGTCAAGAACCATCCTTACAAACAGCCTCCATTGAGCTCCCTGCTTTATTTCCAGTGTTAAACTCCAGGTACTAAAGCATTCTTGACATGTTGCAACACAATTTTTTCCTGAGGAGAGTGCATATGAGTTCAAAG